>NC_133131.1:89139027-89442058 GCF_048418815.1 Hemitrygon akajei | reverse complement strand
TTCCAATTAAGATTTAAATTACCACTTGAAACACTATAGTATAGAATGCAATGGGCCAAGCTGAAGAAAGGGATTAGTATACATAGGAGTTGATGGCCTGATGGACATTGAGGCCGAAGGACTTGTTTCCATCTCCATGGCTCAAATGTGGGGCTTGATTTAGAGCTGCCATCAAATTTCAGGCTTGTTGTTTTATTAAAACTGGACTTACACTCAAGTCAAATTGCCATGGCCATGTCTAATATCAGGAAAAATGCCAGCTTTCAGACATTCTCAAAGAAGGAAGAACCAGATTTATCTGATACTGTCTTGCAGGAGAAATCACCCAACTGATCTTAGACCTGGTAAACCAGGTACAACATTACTTATGTTTTAATGGTTTACAGATGTATAATACATTGGCAATGAATATTACAATTTTATTTTATAATAACTTTTTAATAACCCTGAATGTCAAAGTCATGTGGAAACTGATAAACAGTTACAGTTTCAAAAGGAAGCAAAAATCAGAGTTTTACCTGCTTTAAAAGTCATTTAGGGGTATTCTGGACATGAGGCCTAGGGCACAGTGATATTTAGATTGTGTTGCCCATTTCCTGAAGGCAAAGAGCCAGTATCATTAGCCCTGTGTACCTGATACAGGTGAAGTACTTACAGGTGTGGACTGCAGGTGGTAATTTTAGATGGCATTCCAGGTTTAGGAAAGAACAGGTCATCAAATAAAGAATACAAGCTTCACTTTTTTTTAAAATGACTTAACTTCACTGTTAAGTCATTACCTATTCCCTCTTTATAAGATATTTAGACAGATCAGTAAAGTCCCAGAAGATTAGGCAAAATATATAAATTAAGCTTATCATGAGAAATTTATAAATGAATCAACAACCTTCAGTTACAGAACATTAAGACAATGGGACCAAATGATAAATACATGCTAAACTTACTCAAGTGCTTTGTCTCATGTAACTATACTAGTTCCTAAAGTTAACTTAGTCAGCAGGAGTGGGGCATTATACTGCAATCCCTTGTCTGTCCTTTGCTGCTTCCAAGATTTTCAAATCAGCCGAATATTTGCACATTGGGGGATGGGATGCTAGTTCTGAAATTCAATATCAGAGTTATCTTGTGCAATGAAAGGCAATGAATATTTAACCAAATGCAATATTCTCCCCGACCCACACTTTCAATTTTTCTAAACTATATGAAACACACATAATCTGAACAAAATTCTCAATTCACGGGAATTGTTAAGAAGTTCTATTTGGGAAGATAGTTCAAAACAGGGTACCCAAGAGTTAATTATAATACAGCATTCAATCTTCAAGACTTTAGCTTACAAAAGCAAAAAGTAAAGTGTTAGTAAATATAGAAAAGCAAATTCACATTGCCAACATGAAAATTACTTTTGTTTCCTAATGGGGAAATGTCTTTAATATACAGTACTTTAGGATGTGCTAGACATCGTGATCCATTAGAGTGGCTGTTAATGGCCTTGGACCAAAATAGGTTTGATGAGTTTAGTATAAATCTATTTTCCATGCACTCTAGTGGATAAACTTATTTCATTATACCCTGATAAAATAGTAGTTAGCTTTTGTGAGCCAATTAATAGGCTGCTGGGCCAGCAATGCTATTCAGATATTAGTTTAATAAACACCATGGAGTAAAAACAATTGAAATGGCAGAACCCTAATGGCAGAAGATTTTTATGAGCTGTTCTTAATTTTGCTAGAGCACCAATTAAATTTAATTACCAATCTTTTATTAAGAATGACAACCTATATATTAAATCCGTAATTGTAATCCTTCCTCTTTGATGATCCTTATGGAAGAAGGTGGTACTGGAGATCTTGAAATGCATAAAAGTGGATAAATTCCCTAGGATGATATGAGAGATTTTTGAGTTAGGTACCAGAAGACTGAAGGATACCTAACGTTGCGTTTATTTGAGAAAGGCAACAGTGACAAGCCACGTATCTGAATGGCAATGACCTTTGTACCCTCAAACCCTTATATTAGTGGTTGGAAAAGGATTCTGATGGACAGGTTTCATTCATAGTTGGAAAGGCAAGGACTGCTTACGATTAATTAGCGTAGCTAAGTGCATGGAAAATCTTGTCTCATGAAGTTGATTGAGTTTTTTTTGGAAAAGGTGCACAAAAGGATTGATGCAGGGTGTCTACATAGACTTCAGAAAGGCTGTTGACAAGTTACTGCATGGTGACTGGTCCGAAAGGTTAGAACACGTGACGGAGGGTAAGCTTGCCGATCAGATACAAAATTGGCTTGTTGATAGGAGTCAGAAGCTGAAGTGGAAGGTCGACTTTGATATTGGAAAGCTGTAATCTGTGGAATGCTGCAGGGATCGGTGCTGAGACATGTACTGTATATCATATACAGTACATTAATGTGTTGGATGGAGTGTAAGTGGTCTGGTTAGTAAGTTAGCAGATGACACCATAGTTAATGATAGACAGTGAAGGAAGTTGTCCAAGCTTACAAACGATTTAGATTAACTGGGAAAGAGACCAATCTTTTGTCTTCCTCCCTTCTTAAAGAGTGGAGTGACATTTACATTTTTCCAGCCCTCTGGGACCATGCCAGACTCAAGTGATTCTTGAAAGAGCATGGCCAATGCATCTGTTATCTCTTCAGCAACCTCTCTCAGGACTCTGGGATGTAGTCTATCTGGTCCAGTTGTCATCCACCTTAAGACCTTTGAGTTTGCCTAGCACTTCTTCCCTTAGTAATAACAATGACACTCACAGACTGCTGGCATACAGCTATTGTCTTCCACAGTAAAGACTGAAGAGAGTACCCATTAAGTTCATCTGCCATTTTTTGTCCCCCATTACTACCTCACCAGTATCATTTTCCAGTGATCCAATACCAACTCTCACCTCCCTTTTATTCCTTATGTAACTGAGAAAACTTTTAGTGTTCTGCTTACTATTATTGGTTAGTTTGCCCTCATATTTCATTATTCCCTTCTTATAGCTTTTTTAGTTGCCTTTTGTTAGATTTTAGAAGCTTCACAATCATCCAACTTCCAACTCACTTTTGCTACCTTATACGCCTTACCTTGGTTTTTATACAGTCCTTAACTTCACTTGTCAACCACAGCTGTCTACCCCTGCCATTTGAGAACAAATTCTTCTCTGGGACATGTCTATTCTGCACCTCGTGAACTATTCCCAGAAACCTCAGCCACCTATGTTCTGCCACCATTCCCTCCAGTGTATCCTCCTCCAATCCACCTTGACAAGCTCCTCTCTCATGCCTCTGTAATTATAAGCTTGAAGAAGAAGAGATTGGAAAGTTGGAATTGTATTCCTTGCAGCAAAGTAGGTGAAGAGATATGATTAAAGTAAATTGGTTTATCATTCTCACATGTACTGAGGTCAGTAAAAAACTTGTACTGCATGTCATTCATAGAGATCAATTAATTACAGCAGTGCATTGAGATAGTACCAGGCAAAATAAAAACAGCATGGGAATAGAGTGTTACAGTGTAGATGGACAATAAGGTGCAAGATCATAATAAGGTAGATTGAAAGGTCAACAGTCCATCTAACTGTACTAGGGAACCATTCAATATGCTTATTACAGTAGGATAGCAGCTGTCCTTGAACTTGGTGGTATGTGCTTCAGCCCAATTGCAAGGGAAAGAAGCAGAATATTTAAGGTGGGTGATTACTGACATAATCGAAGATATACAAAAGATATGGTAGACACAGATAGGGCAGATCCTGTCTGAGTGTCCTTTATTCGCCCCTAATGGTAGGGCTGCTTAAAACCAGAAGACATAGATTTAAAGTGAGAGGAAGGAGGTAAATTTTCCCCGTAAAGAGTAGTTGGTCTAGGGGATAAGGTGTCAGAGGTGGAGGTAGGAACAGTATCAACATACAAGAGATCTGTACAGGTCATTGAATGAACAAGGCAATTGGAATCAATATAGGAGTGATGGTCAGTATAGATTATGGTGGACTGAAGGGCCCATTTGTACGCTTTAGAACTCTATCACTATGATCCAAATTTCAAAGACTTAACCTTTTAGGAGAAGTGGGTCAAGGGTAAAAGGTGCCCATCTGCCTGTCTGATTACTACTTTCCAATTTATGTCCATGATTGTTGGACAAGCCAGGACTGATAAAGAATATCAGAATAATTTGATCCATTGACTGCACACTGGCTACAACACAAACAATACCACTCCATCCATGAGGAAATCTCCTGTCAAAAGGTAAACCAATGATTTAAGACAAACTGCAAAAATGTTCTCTGATTCTGTAATATAACTAAAGAACCTTCAAGAGATCACAACAGTACCTTAACCTCAGCTAGCTAGCAATGTATCATTTAAAAATGAAAATTCTCTTTTCACTCACCAACCCATAACAAACTTTATTGAAAACAAATATTTAGGAATTCATTATAGATATTGACACTACTGTGAAATATACTTATTGTTATCTAGCATGACTGATCACCTTTCCACTACCCTTTACTCAAATGACCTATCCATATTGGTCAAGTATAATCTATACATAAATTTTAAGAATGATATGTTTCATCTTCTTTCAGCCTTGATTTCTTTGCGATGGCTCAGTGGGTAGCACAGACTCAAAGTTGTGGATTTAACTCTCCCTTCCAGGACTTGAGAACAGAAGTTTAGACCATCGTACTGATGTAGCACATACAAAGTAAGCCAAGAATCCATTTGCTCTCCCAGGAGGTCCAATAACTCATGGCATCTTCTGTACAAGATCATAGTGCATATCCACAATTTCCTACGCAATAATTATTCATCAATTAAAAAAGAAGTGAGATTATCTGGTCATTGCTGTCTGTGGGAAAGTCCTGTGTTCAGTTTGGCAGCAATAGTGCATTTTTTACATTGCAAAACAAAAGTATTAATTAGCAGTAAACCACTGGTTATAATAAGTGAAAAATGAAGGGCATGAAGGGCTTTCTGCAAGCACCATTGCTAATTTTTCAGCTATTTTTCATAATAAATAGTTTTTTATCCAGCTATCATTTTACAGCTTCTTGAAAAAAATAATAAGGAAAATAAATTGCCTGGAACCACTGTTCTGAAAGAGGTGCCTGAAAAGATTGTGCTGAAATTAGTAATGATCTTTCAAGAATCAATTGACTCTGGCATGGTTCCGGAGAAATGGAATACTGCAAATGTCACTCCACTCTTCAAGAAGGGAGAGATGCAGAAGAAAGGACATTATAGCTCATGTTAATCTGACCTCAGTGGCTGAGAAGATGTTGGAGATAATTGTTAAAGATGTGATTTTGGGGTACTTGGAAGCACATGATAAATTAGGCCAAAGTCAGCATGGTCTCCTCAAGGGAAAATCTTGCCTGATATATCTGTTGGAATTCTTTGAAGAGAATCGGTGGATGTTGTGCACTTGGATTTTCAGGCAGCCTTTGACAAGATGCCACACACGACACTGCTTAACAAGTTAAGAGCCCATGGTATTACAGGAAAGATACTAGTATGGAAAGAGCATTAACTGATTGGCAGGAGGTAAAGAGTGGGAATAAAGGGGAGCCTTTTCTGGTTGGCTGCTGGTGACTCATTGTGTTCCACAAGGGTCTGTGTTGGGACCTCTTCTTTTAGCATTATATGTCAATAATTCGGATGATGGAATTGATGGCTTTGTGACCAAGTTTGCAGATGATACGAAGATAGGTGAAGGGGCAGGTAGTTTTGAGGAAGTAGAGAGGCCACAGAAGGACCTGGACATATTAGGAGAATGGGCATAGAAGGGGCAATTGGAATACAGTGACAGGAAGTGTATGGTCAGGCACTTTGGTAGAAGAAATTGAAGTGTGGACTATTTTCTAAATGTAAGGGGTTTCTTCTTTTATGTTACTGCTAAGGCTAATAAAGTGGCTTCTTTGTTATGTTAAAAATAAAAATGCTTCTTTGTTATGTTAACTAGTGAGAGAGAGCTTTCTCTCGCAGTTTGTTTGGGTTATAATTACTGACAACGAGAATTGTATTCATTTGTTAACCAATTGGAATAGATGGTATTCTTTCTTGTGGGATTGTAAGCTAGTGTTGCGCGGGTTTTTGTGGAGACAGCGCGAGGGGTTTAGAGGGAGAAGACGCAATGTTGTAAGCTGGGCAACGGAGCGGACCCCGAGCGGGGGTCTGAGGCCCAGGGTTTTTGGCGAGGAGAGGAGATGAGGACAGATTCGTGTGGAGCGTCTGGTCGACCACCGTGGCTGGTCCCAGGTGGCGGGTTGAGGAGGTTGGAGGGGATTGAATGGTGGCAAGAAGACTTTGTTAACTGAGTTGTGCATGAAGTGGTTGGACTTTGATAAGTTTGGCGCCTTTTACTTTTCCTTTTATATTGTATCTCTATTAAGTACATAGTTCCAGTAAGATCTATAAAGTGTAATCATTTAATCGCATATGGTGTACTGTCTGTTATTTGGCGGGGTGGGGACATCACCCAGCATCCACACCAGCTGATTACCCAGTTTGGAGGGGCCGAGGGCTGCTCCCCCTAGACGGAAGCGAGCTGAGCGAGCCTGGGGCTTACCGGGGGCTACATAAATATAGAGAAAATTTTAAAATCTGAGGTGCAAAGGGCCTTTGCAGTCCTTGTGCAGGATTCCCTAAAGGTTAACTTGCAGGTTGAGTCAGTGGTAAACCAGGCAAGTGTGATGTTGCCATTCATTTCAGAGATCTAGAATATAAAATCAAGGATGTAATTCCACTTTATAAAGCACTGGTGAGGCATCATGGAATATTATGAGCAGTTTTGGGCCCCTTATCCAAGGATGTACTGACACTGGAGAGGATTCAAAGGAGGTTCAGGAAAATGATTCTGGGATTGAAAAGGGATTGATGGCTTTGGGCCTCTACTCACTAGAATACAGAAGAATGAGGGATGACCTCATTGAAACATAATGAATGTTGAAAGCCCATGACAGAGCGGATGTGGAGAATATTTTTGCTATGGTAGAGAAACCTAGGATCAGAGGACACAGCCTCAAAATAGAGGGGCCTCCTTTTTGAATGGAGAAGAGGTGGAATTTCTTTAGCCAGAGAGCGGTGAATCTATGGAATTTGCTGCTACTGGCATTTGTGGAGGCCAAGTCATTGCGTATACTTAAGGAAGAAGTTGAAAGATTCTTGATTAGACAGGACATGAAGGTTATGGGGAGTAGTGAGAACGAAAATGGATCCGCCATGATGAAATGGTGGAGCAGACCTGATGGGCCAAATGGCCCATTTCTTCTCCTATATCTTATGGGCTTATGGTCTGGGCTTTTTAAACAAAGGGACAGAGTGCGAAACCAAGGAACCTTGTATAATTTACTTCCCTTTGCTACAATGTGTCAAATTTTGGGGAGCAAATTTGGGAAGGATTTGAGGCCCTTCGAGTGGATGCAGAAAAGAATAATGAAGGACCTGTCATGTGGATACACTTAAGATAGCACCATAGCTTTTTATAGAACACAGATGAATGGGGTGTGATTGGTTTACAATGATCAAAACTACAAAAGGGCCCAGATAAAGTGAATAGAGAAAACTATTTCTTTGGCGTAAGCATCATCAAACAAGAATGTTAGGAAATTGGGAAAATACCACAATTTACATTTGATAGATAATTATGATCTGGAATGTATGGCCTTAAATGGTAAGAGAAGCAGATTCACTCCTGTTGCAAGCTGCTCTTAAAACTTCTTTCCTGAGATTATTGGGCAAATTCGACTAAAATATTTATGTAAGATAAAAGTGGATACATTTTATGTCAGCAATGCTATCTTGCCTGAAATTCTTTCAGTTATTGCATTATATCATTGACAATGAAACATAATGCCTGTTTTATTTCTATAATCAGCACAGATCGCAGTTACTTTTATGTTATTTTCAATTAGCCATGCAGATTAAGAATTATTTAATATATGATTAAGATTAATTCAGATATCAAATAATTCTTAAATAGCAGGAGATTCTTATTGATCTCCTTGAAGTGTCAACAGGATATTCCTATTTACCCTTCAATCAAAATGAATATTATTATTGCAGATCCCTCATTCCCAGTTCCCGTTCAAAATAGGAAAATGAATATGGGATCTGTAAAATTGAAAGCTTCTATCAATACATCATGTAAGCTTCCTGTACATATGTTAGTAGCATTTTGTCTCATCATGACAAAACACTTGAACAACATTTGCCATTCTCGCCAGGTCCTCAAGAGAGTATTCAGGGAGTTAGGTAAGAAGCTGCAAAGCAGGACCTCTAGGGTAGTAATCTCAGGACTGCTGCCTGTGCCACATGCAAGAGTAGCATGATCAGGTGTATTAAAGTGTGGCTGAGAGACTGGTGTAGGGGGCAGGGCTTCATACTCCTGGATCACTAGGGCCTCCTCTGGGGGATTTACAACCTGTACAAAAAGGACAGGTTACAACTGAACCCAAAGGGGTCCAATATCCTAGCAGACACATTTAATAGAGTTGTTGGAGTGGGTTTAAACTGATTTGGCAGGGGGATGGGAACCAGAGTGATAGGGCTGAGGAAGGGGAAAACAGAAATAAATCAAAGATAGCATGCAACAGAGATTATAGAAAGAACAGGCAGGAGATTAGGCATAATCACAGCCAGTGGCATGAGTTACAGGGCAATAGAGGCATGGTGCAGTTAAAACAAAAAGCAACAAAAATTGGACTGAAAGTGTTATATTTGAATGCACGCAGCATAAGGAATAAAATGGATGATCCTGAAGTTCAGATACAGATTTGCAAATATGATGTGGCCATCTCTGAAACTTGGCTAAAGGATGGCTGAAATTGGGAGCTGAATGTTCAAGGATATACAGTGTATCGGAAAGGGAGGTTAGTAGGCAGAGGGGATGGTGTGGCTCTGTGTATAAGAAATAATATTAAATCAGTAGAAAGAGATGACATAGGATTGGAAGGTGTAGAGTCTCTATGGGTTGAGTTACGAAATGGTAAGGGTAAAAGGACCCTAATGGCAGTTGTATACAAGCCTCCAAACAACAGCCAGGATGTGGATTACAAATTACAGCAGAAGATAGAAAAGGCACATCAGAAAGGCCATGTCATGATTAACGATGATCGAAGGCAGTAATGATGATTAACAGAGGCATTAACGATAATCTTTCAAGAATCGATAGATTCTGGCATTGTACTACTGGATGACTGGAATATTGCAAATGTTATTCCGCTATTTAAGATGTGTGGGAAGCAGCAGAAAGGAAACTATAGATTTGTGGCTAAATTTGCCGATGATACAGAGCTAAGTGGAGGAGCAGGTAGTGTTAAGGAAACAGAGAGGCCTGCGGAGAGACTAAAATCATTTAGGGGAATGGGCCAAGAAGTAGCAAATATAATACAATGTTGGAAAGTGTATGGTCATGCACTTTGGTGGAAGAAATAAATGGACAGACTATTATTTAGATGGGGAGAGAATGCAAAATGCAGAGATGCAAAGGGACTTGGGAGTCCTTGTGCAAGATACCCTAAAGGTTAACCTCCAGGTTGAGTTGGTTGTGAAAAAGGCGAATGCAATGTTGGCATTCATTTCTAGAGGTATAGAATATAAGAGCAGGGATGTGATGTTGAGGCTCTATCAGGTACTTGTGAGATCACACTTGGAGTATTGTGTGCAGTTTTGAGCTCCTTATTTTAGAAAGGATATACTGACATTGGAGAGGGTTCAGAGAAGATTCATGAGAATGATTCCAGGAATGAAAGGGTTACCGTATGAGGAATGTCTGTCAGCTCTTGGGCTGTATTCCCTGGAGTTCAGGAGAATGAGGGGGGGTTCTCATAGAAACATTCCAAATGTTAAAAGGCCTAAACAGATTAGATATGGTAAAGTTATATCCCATGGTAGGGGATTCTAGGACAAGAGGGCACAACTTCAGAATTGAAGGACGTCCATTTAGAACTGAGATGCAGAGAAATTACTTTAGTCAGAGGGTGGTAAATCTGTGGAATTTGTTGCCACGAGCAGCTGTGGAGGCCAAGTCGTTGGGTCTGTTTAAGATAGAGATAGATAGGTTTTTGATTAGCCAGGGCATCAAAGGGTATGGGGAGAAGGAAGGGGAGTGGGGATGACTAGAAGAATTGGATCAGCCAATGATTGAATGGTGGAGCAGACTCGATGGGCCAAATGGCCTCCTTCTGTTCCTATATCTTATGGTTTATAATTAGCAATTGGCCTATTACTTATTTATGGTTTTGGTTTTAACTCTTCCCTCTTGACTTTGTTGTCAATGTGGTGAATTTCAGAGATAAGGACATTATCTTGTACTGCAATCAAATCTTCATGATTGTACTTAGCATTTCATCCAATATTGTTGAATTTGATAGATAATTATAAAAGAGCCATGGGGATATTTGCTTTAACAGTGGCCTGTTTTTCTGTACTATGCTTCAAAGGAGAATGCATGCTAGCATCCATTTAATTATTCTCTGCTGGATCATTATTTTGCTCGGATCTCTGCACCACAGGAAAGAGATGATTATTAAAATGTTTGTACAAGTATCTTATGCAAAAGAAAATGTTCTGCAGAGTAGGATTTAAACAGCTCAGCATTTTGTTGCAGATTTTTCAGAATTTAACAAGCAGATTGCCACTTCCCAGAACTATGCCGATCTCTCTTGCAGCACTCTAATTTTCCTCTTTTAAGCAGATTTCCATCCTGGTTGTAGCATTGTAGTTCTCTTAACCAGCTCTTCAGGAATGAGTTCTCTATTCTGAACTGGCTGATGGAGCCATTGTGAAACCTACGTTGTCAGCCACAGCTGGAAGGAAGTCCTTTATGGAATAGATGGGTATGTAATTTGAGACCTGGTGTATTTTGTTTACATTGAGCTCGAGGGTGCTCCTTCTATTTTCTGGCTTCTGCAACAGTTCTGGCCTGTTTATTATAACCGTAGCATGCCTTTATTTGTTTCCTCTCTTCCTAGTTGTCCTTATTAATATACTAACTAGACACCTATATAAACATTGGAATCTTCTTGGCTACCTTGAGCTCACGTTACCAGAGACATTGCTTGTGTGCAATCCATCCTTTTTCCATATCGCTACAACTTAAAATGAGTTTGTTTTCTCATTTTCCTCTTCTTTCCACCATCACTTAAGTTTCCCCCCCCCCCCCAAGTCCCAAAGGTGTTCTGTTTGAAATGGCTACTTTAACTTGCCTCTTTTTGTGGATTAGCGGCAAAAAGTAAACACAATTGAAGGCAATGTGCATGTGACAGAGAATTACTTGGAGGGGTACAAAGAAATAAAGTCAGTGAATGAGACCAATGGGATTGCTTCCCTGGGATCCAATGTAGACTCGATGGGGCAAGTGGCAGCCTTCTCTATCGTTAAAAGTATAAGATATTTGTTGACCAGAAGTAATTCATCTAAACTCTTGCCGCCGTCGCAGAATCACGTTTTGGGTCATTCAGTAACTCAAAATCTGTTCTTACCTTTAAACCACAGAGTCCATCCATGTTTTGCTCACAAGTTTGACAAACTCCATCAAATAATGTTAAAAACTGTGAATTGCTGTATGTGTACCCATCATTTGAAATCTGTAAGAGAAAAAAAAAATGAGACTCCACACACAACTTATTACATCTTGCTAACCAGTGAAAGACCAGCTTCCACCTTTCATTAACCAAATAGTCTTCCATCCACATCAAAAGATTGCCCCCCCATACCATGAGCATTCATTTCACTCAATAACTTTTGTCACAGCACCATATCAAATCAAGTTAATTGTCTTTCAAGCATATACACGTATACCAAACAAAATGTTCTTACATTAAACCTCATTGGAAATATTGAATATATGGTACACCTACATCACTCCTTGGTCCTCAGCACACCTAGGGCATCAAGGGAGAGAGGAAGAGGACAGCCATCCGCAGTACCACCGATGCGACAGAGAGGGGCTCAAGGTGGCTGTGGCTCAAAAGAGGCAGATGAGGAGAAGGGGCAAGGTGGGGGGGGGGGAGCCAGAATGGGGAAACGGAAAAAGAGAGAAGGGGAGGGGGAGAAGTTACCAGACATTAGAAAAATCGATGTTTGTGCCATTAGGTTGGAGGCTATCCAGATGAAGTATGAGGTCCTACTCCTCCAATCTCAGATTGGCCTCATCGTGAGGCCATGGACCAACTTGTTGGAATGGGAATGGGAAGTCAGATTGAAACAGGTGGCCACCAGGAAATCCATTTTTTGTACTGGATGGAACGAAGGTGCTCAAAAAGTGGTCGCTAATTGACGTTAAGTCTCATCAGTGTAGAGGAGAAAATGCACAGGGAACATCTGACTCTGACAGACTTGGCTGACTTGGAAGGACTCACATGCAGTGAGTGCAATCTTATGTGTGTTTCAAGAGTACCTTCATAATGCTCAAAGCCTACCTTATACAATATTCCAGCAAACGGGCTTCTGTCTGATTTACTTTGTAAGTGGCTTCCAAACACTAAGATTCCTCTAGGCTCTTGATCTCATGCAATCCCACAGGCACAATAATTTATACTTCCAGAGGATTTCCTGGGCTTCATTGAAAAGGAAACTATTCCTCTTTCAGTTTAATTGTTTGCCTGTTCTCCAACCAGTTAGTTTGCCAGTAGCACAAAGCTAGCTGGCCCAGACTACCTTGGCCCAAACTGCTCTCTATAGTCAGGCCATCAAGGCTTACATCTTGCAGAGGTGTGAATGATCATGACTTTTTTCAATTCCCAACTACATCGAGAACCAGGTGCTCCTGCATCGTTACAATCAAGTTGGGCTGATTTGCATTTTACTCAGAAAGCAGTCAGTTACAAGAAATGTTAATGATTTATTATATGTCCGTTTAAGACCACTATCATGATTACAATGGCAAACTTAGGTGAATAACAGCTTTAATTGTTGTGAATTGCTCCACAGTGAAACTGAACTGTGATGAATATCTTTCCTCTTCCTTTTGCTTTCTGGCCTTATTTGTTGCCACTCAGCCTTCAGCCGCAAACTTCATCTAAGCTGGGGATGATGTAGAAAAGAATTTACAGAATGTCACTGGGACTGGAGGGCTTGAGTTATAAAGCAAGACTGGATAAACTAGAACTGTTTTGTTTTTCTGGAACAAAAGAGGCTGAGCGGTGGTTGTATAGAGGTATACAAAATCGCTAGAGGCATCGATAAAGTGTGGCCTTTTCTCCAGGGTACAAGAGTCTAAAACTAAAGAACATGGGCTTATGATGAGAGGGGAATGATTTAAAAGAAGATCTGAGAGAAAATTTGCCACACAGGAAGTGTTGGGTATATGGAACAAGCGGCCAAAGAAAGTAATTACAACATTTAAAACACATTTGGGCAGATTTGTAGATAGTAAAGGTTTATAGAGAGAAATAAGCAAAAACAGCCAAATGGATCTAGCTCAAGTAGGAACCCAAGTCAGCACAATGAGTTGGACTGAAGAACATGTAGTTGTAAAGCACAGAAACATGAAGTTACTAAGCCATCCATTGACAGTAATCAACTATTTTTAAGATGGAGGAAAACAGTTTGACAGCAGTAAAATGTCATCCACATCTTGAAAAAATTATGCAGCTATTCACTGATCTGAAGTAGATGAAAGAACCGCAGCAGATTCCATGTTGTTTGCATTATAATTATAATTTGTCAAGTCTATTTATAGCAAGTCTAACATGCTATTTTAAATGCAAGAATTACAAAGCGATCCCATAATACAGGCATAACTCTCATATAAATATAAAAGAGCACTTCCAGTACATTCAGTACCTTGGCCAGACTATCTGTTTGGGGAGGCTTATTTAACAGCATTGGCAGCATATCTCAACATGCACAGAGTCTTTGTAAATCGGGATTGAATTTTACAACAGTAAATAGTTTCGAATGCAAGTTATAGGATAACAATGCAATGAACTGCTTTGTTTTTGATAACTCATCTGTTTCAAAATATTCCATTTACCTGATCTGTACAGAAAGCATGACCAAGCAAAATATAAAATTAAAGTTATAATCCTTTTTCAATGATGCTCTCAGTCATGCAGTGTTATCCAACAGTTCTTCAGTAAGCAAAATAGTCAAGTTTCTATTTTAATGCATTTGATACTGTTAATATTTAGTTGTGAGTTATTGTAAGAAATGGGGTCACAAACACAAGAAAATCTGCAGATGCCGGAAATCCAAGCAACACACAAAATGCTGGAGGAACTCAGCAGATCAGGCAGCATCAATGGAAAAGAGTAAACAAGCAACGTTTCGTGCCGAGACCCTCCATCAGGACTGGAGGAAAAGATGAGAAGTCAGAGCAAGAAGGTATGGGGGGGAGAGGAGGAACAAGCACAAGGTGGCAGGACATAGGTGAAAGCAGGAGGGGAGGAAGAGTGAGGTAACGAGCTGGGAAGTTGATTGGTGAAATGGGAAAGGGCAAACGGGGAATGGTGGAGGTGGGGGAGTTACCGAAAGTTTGAGAAATCAATGTTAATGCTATCAGGTTGATGGCTACCCGGATGGAATATAAAGTGTTGCCCCTCCAATGACATGCCAGTCCTGTTGAAGGGTCTCTGCCCAAAACGTCCCCTGTACTTTTTTCACAGATGCTACCTAGCCAGCTGAGTTGCTCTGGCATTTTGTGTGTTTTGCTTGAATTTCCAGCATCTGCAGATTTATCAGTCCATGTTCCCCTTTACTGCGGTGATGAGGCCACAATCAGATTGGAGGAGCATTCCTTCACCATTCCCCCAATTCCTGTTTCCCTCTTTCACTTCGTCTACTTATCTACCTACCATCTCCCTCTGGTGCTTCCTCTTTCTTCCATGGTCTTCTACCCTCTCTTATGAGGATTTCCCCTTTTCCAGCACTTTACCTCTATCACCAATCAACTTCCCACCTCTTTACTTCACCCTTTCCCCTGTCCCATTTTCACCTATCTCCTACCACTTTGTACTTTTTCTCTCTCCCCCCCCCCACCTTTTTTGCTCTGATCTCATTTTTTTTTCCTCTCAGTCCCGATTAAAAGTCTTGAAATGTTGACTGCTCACTCTTTTCCATTGATGCTGCCTGGTCTGCTGAGTTCCTTCAGCATTCTGTATGTGTTGATAAGAAATGGGGTGTATGGGGTAACCAGGTAGGGGTACACTTCTGATGAAGGGGCTTGTGAGTGAGCTGTCCATTCCTAGGCAGCTCACTCAACTTTGCTCCCCACCAGACACTCAGCACTCACCTGTGGCTCCAAGTGGCTATTTGCATGCAACAGTGGTCACATCTGGGTACACTGCTTCAACGGGTGGGCTAAACCAGGTGAGGGTAACTGGTGGCCTATACACCAGTGAAATAGGGACATGCCCATCCTAGCATGCAAAGTCAGATCTGGCAGACTATGCAGGTGATATCTACAGTGAGATCCAATGGCCAGGGAGGAGGCTCTGCAATACTCTGAAGAGAACGAAGAGCGTGACAAGGCACAGAAGACATGGCCACCTACTGCAACCAAGGAAGACCCCAGTTGTGCTCTTTGTTCATACCATGGGACCCAGACTTGAGGATGAGAGAGTGGAACAGCCGCAGTACAATGGCTTTTCCACTTTAAAAAACTGTCCTGCACAGGTTTGTTGTCATCGTCAGACACAATAGACAACCACTACCACTATATGAATAATCAATGCAGCAGAATCAAATTTAATAACAGGTATTTTGTAGGGGAATAAATCTTAATCTTAGTTTTGATAACCCAGGGTTTTGTGGTACTGGCAGTATATCGATATCAGAAGAAATCTGTTTAGGCAGCAGAAAAATAGCAAGATCATAAATATATTACAATTGCACCAACTGCAACAGTAACAGTAAGTAAATTAAAAACTGGACAAAAATGTTTTATTTAATGTTCACATCACTGGCTGTTTTGTAATCATGAAGATAGATGATTCAAATTTTATTGGATAGAAGTGAAAGATAGTAAAACTAAAGTGATGGAATATGCAATATTTACATATGTTATAAATGACAGGGGAGAAGTACAAATTAATTCAAAAAGTGCAACTGATGTTAAAATGTGTTTTAAAAATGCTAAGGAAATGCAGCAGGCTCAAAATATGCCAATGTATCATTCTAAACAGGTGAATCACAGCTTGATACAGCAGCAAAACCTCAAGAGCTGCAGAGTATTGTGAAAGCAGCTCAGTCCATTATGCAAACCAGCCTCCCTTTCTATACTTGCTGCTGTTTTACTAAAGCAGCTAATATAACTGAAGAGTCCCCCATCCCAGTCACTCTCTTTTGTCACCTCTCCCATCCGAAAGAAGATACAAAAGCTTGAGAACACATACTACTAGATTCAGAGACAGCTTCTATCCCACTGTTATTGACTCTTTAATGGACCCCTTGTGCTAAGAGATAAACTCTTGATCTTCCGGTCTACTTTATCATGGCCCTTGCACTTTATTTGACGAAATGCTCTACACTTTTTCTAAAACCACATTATATTCTGTGTTCCATTTTCTTTGGGACATGTTACAATGATAATCCAAGAGACCAATGCATATGGAAGTGTGATTGCTGCAAACTACTTCTACATGATCACAATCCAGTTCCATTGCACTTTTTAATACAGGTTATACACTTTACATACCATACCTTTACTTGCCATCTTGCAATTGGTTTGGCATGGATAAGAACAACATTTTCAAATGGTTGATCAATCTCAGTTGGGATCATGCAGTCCACAGCTTGACTACTCATGAAAACAGCTTTTGTCAGCTGTGACATAGCTGGAATCCACTCTTCATTGATGTACTGTACTCAGATTGATAAAGAAAATCAAAATAGATAACATTAATTTTCTTGAAAAGGAAGAATGGAAAATTCATCTTGGTTCATTGTGGCTTTTATTTATGTAGAGCTCAACATCACCACAAACATTGTTTATGTGCATTCTAGCTTGCTTGTACTTTGAGTAGGTTAACACAGATTGGGAAGTCATGCTACTCCAGGTTAGGTAATTGCCTACACTCTAACTGACAATATGATCCAACTGGTGAGACTCAGACTAAATTACACCACATGTGTAGTGAAGGCTAACAAGGCTGGAAAACCACAATAAAACAAGGAGGAATCCAATGTAAATGTAAATATGCGGAATATTCCTCTCTGCCATTTAAAAGATTTATTATCTAATTCACATGCTTCCATTATAGGAATTTTAAGTTTGTCTGCTACTGAGGCAGATGTCAAAGTTTAACATGCTTCTCTAGCAAATTGCTGTAATTAATTTGACTTAGGTCACTGAATTGAAACAATTGTTATTCAAATCAATTCGGTATCCTTGAAAATGTATGAATAATGAAAGCTTTATTTACCTTCATTTAGCTAATATAAAGCTAATTGTACTAGTGTTAACTAGTCATCTTTCAATATGTCAGTTTCCTTTTGTTGTCCATTTAACATGAAGAATTTAAGAATTTAAGAACATCTAAGAATTTTATAAGGAGAAGACAACTTTGCTGAAGATTGGGGAATTGTTAATAGATCTCACTAGTACTCAAATTGTTTTTTGCATGCATTCCTAGTAGTTTTATAAGCACACAAAAGGTACGTATCCATACATCTAGTAGTGATGTTAACTGTTCCTGTCACATTCTTCATATGTGAACACTTACAAACATGAGTAAGCTCAAATCATGTGATTTGAAGAACCATCATTCTGTGGGCCCTTCTTGTTCCTGTTGCAGTGAACACATCCACAATTAACTGAATAGCTCAGGGCAAAGCATTTGTCTTTTTGTAATTTGGTAAGAGAGCAGATCGCCAAGACACCCTAGGTGGTGAATTTCTGACAAGTATATTTATCTTTA
The DNA here is from genome assembly GCF_048418815.1 of Hemitrygon akajei. Classification (NCBI taxonomy): domain Eukaryota; kingdom Metazoa; phylum Chordata; class Chondrichthyes; order Myliobatiformes; family Dasyatidae; genus Hemitrygon; species Hemitrygon akajei. Next base: position 89,424,200 of record NC_133131.1, on the reverse strand, counting down.
TCACTGATGATTGCAGAAATAGGCACTTACACAAGTTCTCAGGTCTGAGCATCAAGGCCAAGCAGGGATACACATATATCTCATATCTGAGGTAAATCCTGGATAACAGGTGAGGTCTGGGTGCTGAGTAGCTTATTAAGTTGTTAGTTGGAGCCTACAAAGACAATGAGACTCTGCCTTTCATTGATATTATTCTGTACTGTGAAGTCCAGGGAGTCCTGGAGAATAAATTAGCCAAAATTCTAGCAAGGAATTCAGCAGAAACATCTTTACTCAAAGGAGGGTGTTAATGTGTAAAATGCTGGAAGAATTCAGCAGGTCAGGCAGCATCGTTAGAAAGGAATAAACAGTGGATGTTTCGGGCTGAGACCTTTCATCAGGACTAGAAAGGAAGAGGGAAGAAGCCTGAATAAGGTGGTGGGGAGGTGGGGGGTGGGGGGCGGAGGAGAAGTAGTACAAGCTAGAAAGTGATAGATGAAGCCAGGCGAGGAGGAAGGTAAAGATATGCAGGTAGAGAAATTAATGTTTGCGCCAGCAGGTTGGAGGCTCTATCCTGATTCATGAACATCAATTTCTCTAACTTCTGGTAATATTTCCCTCTATCTCTTCCATTCCTAACTCTGGCTTCCCTCTTACCTCTTCTCCTCACCTGCTGAACCAATCAACCATTTCAACTTAAATAAAGCAAGGAACTGTTAATTTTGAACTGTTAAAAATTTACATTGATCTGAAAGCTTTGTATTCAGTTTCAACTTTACACCAAAGTGCATCCTAATTGCACCCCAAATATTGTTTCATATTTTGTAAATCCCCCACATATATTACAAATATCTATAAAACTTACATGCAACTCGATGATTTCACACGTTAGACTTGCAGACTGTGTAAAACCCTTGCCGAAAACCCTCACGGTGGTACAATCATACCGTCGAACATCACACAATCCAGAATTTTCCAACTCTGTGATTTCAGGAAGCTGATCTTTGATAGTGATATTATAAAACATAAATTAAATTATACTTCTGTAAAATGTTGATCTTGCAAAACTTCATACTTGGTTGTACATAACCTGGAAAAAAATCCAATAAATCCATACATACAAAATTATTCAATTCCATCACTAGTGAGATGGAAAAGGCAGGTGGGGACTCATGTGCAGTCCATGAGCAGGACATTACTGAACTTGTCCTGGGCATGTGGTTCCTTTTATTTGAATACTTTCTTACCCATTTGCCAAATAACAAAGTGCTAGATAAAACTGGTTCCTGGTCCAATCATGCTGACGCTGCAAGTAAGAAAGCTCACCAGTACCTCAACTTGCTTTGCAGACTAAAGAGATTTGGTACGTTCCTTCAAGCTCTGACCAATTTTTATTGATGCACCATAGAAAATATCCTATCTAGATGAATCATGGCTTGGTGAGGCAACTGCTCTGCTCATGACTACAAAATACAGCAGAGAGTTGTGGATGCAGCTCAGCATATCATGGACCCCGGTCTCCCCTGCTGGACTCAGTCTGCCTCAGTAAAACAGCCAACATAATCAAAGAACTCACCCACCCCAGATATTCTCTCTTGACCCTCTCCTATTAGGAGGAAAACAGAAAAACCTAAAAGTAAGTACCACCAGACTCTAGGACAGTGGCTGTACAACCACTGACTTGTCTCTAGTTTGGTAAGATGAACTCTTGACATTCCAATCTGCCTCATTAAGGCTTTGCACCTTATTGACCACCTGCACCGTAACTGTAACAATTTATTCTGCATTCTGATAGTTCCCTTTGTTCTACCTCAATGCACTGTTGTAATGAAATAATCTGTACGGACAACATGCAAAATAGGTTTTTCCACTGTACTTCTGCATACGTGACAAGAATAGACTAATTTACCAACCTGCAAGTCCAGATAGTCTCACTACTTGATTACTAATAATTCCTACGTTTCAAAAACTGTGCTGAACATGGTGCAATAACCCATGTAATGCAATAAGACTGTTCGCTAAATTTCAGAATTTTGTTTTTTGCGGCACAGTACTTACCAACTAAAACACTGCAATCATAAGTGCTGAAGCCTGAAAAACAAGCACAACCCCACTCAGTACATTCACCATTGCCACTGCAAAAATTGGGACACCTCAGAGCTGACAAAATGTCCTGAGGAACTTTGGACAAATCCCCATTTTCAGTTCCATGATAGATCCCAGCTTCCAAAAGTTTCCTTTCACATTCATTTTCTAATAAACTTAAGCCTCTATTTGCCCAGCTGAAGTCATCTTTAAGCTGAAGGTCCAAGAAACAGATGTCTATGACATCCATCAATCGTTGGCCAAGCACCTCTCCACAGGCTTGGGCAATACTGGAATTAGCAACCACCTGTTGGCATAAATTAAATGCTTTTGATTCTGTCAGCCCAGAAGGTGTGGGCCAAGAAGGTAAGATCTCCTGCTGAAATTCAGAAGTATGGTCCTCAGGAAAAAAGTAACTGAATCCTTCCAAGTCTGTCTGAGTAAGACTTTGAAGAGGGGAAGTGGGCAAGTCTTCATAGTAATCCTGGCGCTTCCATCTGCTATGATCGTAGGATTTTGCTTGATGGTTATAGTTATCCCGATGTTTGTTCCTTTGCCTGTGTCCCCTTGATATTCCTCGTTTTCGTAGCATGGTATTCTTTTTTGCAATGTAGGAAACCCTTGCAAAATGCAATGTTTGGTTAAGTTTACTTAATCTGGCATAATGGACATCTCTTAAAGTGGGAGTTGTAATCTTGTTTTGTGCATCACGTCTGCTAATTCCTCTAATCAACTTTACAGTATTGATGTACTCTGCTGTAATGTCCAACACTGGTATTAAACTGGAAAGTCTCACATTTTCATTGCCTGTACAGCCTGATGGAGTTCCTGATTCAGGAACAGAATCAAGTTTATTAGAAGACTGTTGTAGCCAAATTGAATCAGTGCTACAACTACAATAATGGCTTCTTTTGATACTTAGAGGCAAAGCTGGGATTTTGTCAAATAGACTCTTTCCAGGCATAATTCTGTAAAAGTACAACCAGAAAAAAATGGTTCAGTTTTACAGATCTGACACAGTCAAGCTTTGAATAAAATATAATTAAATTTCAAAATGTGCTTAAAGTATTTAAATCAATTCAATCCTCAAGGACATTAATTATGAATACTGTAGATAAGAATAATATTGTAGCATAAAAAAACAAAACTTGTGTCTAACTATATTAGGTTTAAAAAAATCATACAATTGGTATAAAACAATCATAAGACAGTAAAAACCAATTATAAATTTACTACATTTTTTTCCAAACAATATAGATTTGGGCAACAATTAGGTTCTGTAAGTTAAATCATCATTCCAATGAGGGGAATCTGGTCAGTTAATTGTAAAATAATTCCATTAAAATTAATGGAATTTAAAATTTACCGTAGGTTTCCTTGTAACTGAGCAATGTGTTCTACCGAATTAGCAATCCATTATGTCAATGAAAACTTAACTCTCATTTAGAGCTAAATTTTTGTAAAGCATACCTCCAACTTTCAATAAAAACATCCAGGTTTTCAATCTCTTCTTGAACAAAAGGTTCATCTGAATTTTGAAAATCATTATCCATATCACCATCAAAGGTGCCACAAAGACCTTTGGTACTTTGGAAGTCAATGCTTGGTGCTCTGAGAGTTAAACTCATTCCCCATTCACTTACATCAGCCCGGATGAATGCTCCAGTGGAAAATGTGATCTGCATGAACAAACAGAATTGCACAAAAAGTCAATGTTTATTAATTTACTTGATACAGTTATTTATCTCTATCAAATTCCAATTATATCTTAATCTAAAATATGTTTTCAACAATATAGTAAACAGAACTGATATATTCTCATCCCGATTACAAAAATGATGATAATATTAAAAGATTATGGGGAATTAATCATAGCCCAGAGTGCCAACACAGATCATAGATTTCCATTAGGATTTGTCTGTCATCAAACAATGATTCTTGTGTGTCATTTAGTAAATTCAAAAACATGCACTGATGAAACATGGGAACAAAGTTGTTACAGGCGTCTCATTCCAGAATTTCATTTGACATTAAATTGTAGGCCTAATTTTCAAACATACATGCAGTGATCATTACTAACCCTATTTAGAATCAGAATCAGATTTATTATCACTGGCATGTGTAGTGAGATTTGTTAACAATTGCTCATAAATTTGGTGACATTTATAACCAATTGTGGTATCTGGATTGAGACTGGAACATTTAAATTAATCCTTAACTGTGAATGCTTGCAACATGGCACATATTGGTTCCTATTTGTGGGGGTGGAAACATGATACCAGCCAATTAGGCTTTCTTTGGCCACATTGCAACACAGAGTACCTATTCATTTATTTAGAGATACCGCGACGAACAGGCCCATCTGGCCCACTGTTCTGAATCGCCCAGCAACTGGTGCGTCTTTGGACTGTGGGAAGAAACTGGAGCACCTCAAGGAAACCCTTGCATACACGGGAAGAGCGTACAAACTTTCTTACACAAGACACCAGAATTGAACTCCCACACTAATCCAGTCATCAGCCCCCCAATTAAACATTTAATTTAACCAATAGTAATGAGTAAGTCCCTATTTTGAATGGAGGTATACGAGTTGACCTATGCCAAATTCTCAAGTGACTTCTACCTCATTTACCTTGAGTCCAGCACATTCAGTATGAGGAACATCAGGGCAGAGGCTGTTTCAACAGGGAACTTCCCTTAACTTAGCTTATATTTGGCGAAAAAGAAGTCCCAGTGGAGATACACAACATACTGGCACTTCTGGGTTATGATCAGTTTCCTGTAATCTACTAACCACTGCAACTGACAGACAGACAGACATACTTTATTGATCCCGAGGGAAATTGGGTTTCGTTGCAGCCGCACCAACCAAGAGTAGTGAAGAAATATAGTAATATAAAACCATAAATAATTAAATAATAATAAGTTAATCATGCCAAATGGAAAAATAAGTCCAGAACCAGTCTATTGGCTCAGGGTGTCTGACCCTCCAAGGGGGTAGCTGTAAAGTTTGATGGCCACAAGCAGGAATGACTTCCTATGACGCTCAGTGTTACATCTCGATGGAATGAGTCTCTGGCTGAATGTACTCCTGTGCCTAACCAGTACATTATGGAGTGGATGGGAGTCGTTATCCAAGATGGCATGCAACTTGGACAGCATCCTCTTTTCAGACACCACCGTCAGAGAGTCCAGTTCCACCCCCACAACATCACTGGCCTTACAAATGAGCTTGTTGATTCTGTTGGTGTCTGCTACCCTCAGCCTGCTGCCCCAGCACACAACAGCAAACATGATAGCACTGGCCACCACAGACTCGTAGAACATCCTCAGCATCATCCGGCAGATGTTAAAAAACCTCAGTCTTCTCAGGAAATAGAGATGGCTCTGACCCTTCTTGTAGACAGCTTCAGTGTTCTTTGACCAGTCCAGTTTATTGTCCATTTGTATCTCCTGGTATTTGTAATCCTCCACCATGTCCACACTGACCCCTTGGATGGAAGCAGGGGTCACCAGTGCCTTAGCCCTCCTCAGGTCCACCACCAGCTACTTAGTCTTTTTCACATCAAGTTGCAGATGATTCTGCTCACACCATGTGACAAAGTTTCCCACCGTAGCCCTGTACTCAGCCTCATCTCCCTTGCTGAGTCATCAGAAAACTTCTGAAGATGGCAAGACTCTGTGTTGTAGTTGAAGTCCGAGGTGTAGATGGTGAAGAGAAAGGGAGACAGGACAGTCCCCTGTGGAGCCCCAGTGCTGTTGACCACTCTGTCTGACACACAGTGTTACAAGCGCACGTACTGTTGTCTGCCAGTCAGGTAATCAATAATCCATGACACCAGGGAAGCATCCACCTGCATCACTGTCAGCTTCTCACCCAGCAGAGCAGGGTGGATGGTGTTGAACGCACTGGAGAAGTCAAAAAACATGACCCCCACAGTGCTCACCGGCTTAGACACGTGGGCGTAGACACGGTTCAGGAGGTAGACGATGGATGTGTGGGAATTCAGAATTGACATTCAGCACTCGTCCAAGTATTATCTTTTTAATCAAGTCTTTAGGAACCATGTAATATTGGCAAGCTCATCTTCAGCTGCTGCAGGAAGGCTGAAGTGGCCCTTTCTTTGAACCACTCATGAATTTGGAAATTCATGGATCCAATGGAAGCCTTTAAGGGTTGCATAAAAGGTGAGACAAATCTGAGGCATACAACATCATAAGGATTCAATCAATATTTTCATCAACCTGCAGATCTGAAAATTAATGATTTTTTAAAAATCTTATGAAAGCCAAATGAGCAAAGTGAGCTTTGCACTCAAAGAAAAAGCGATGAGGAATTGCCTAATTGATGAATATAGAGCAAATAGACTGAAGTGACAAAAGTTGTTGGCATCTTCCAGGAACAAACCTATCACAAAGTTCAGAGCTACAATCACTTCATTTGCTTTTGATATATTGAGAATACCACAGTTATTAGCAAGCTTTATGACTGAATCCTTGCTTGACAAAAAAAAGCTGGCTTTCCTCATTGTGTCATGTTACAATGATAAATCCTCTTTCCTCTATGTAAAATATAATAACATTGATTAAACTTATCATTGAGCACAAATACCTTCCAAAGAAAACAGGTGTCTGCCTGCTGAGTAGAACAGAGAGATCACACAGATGGTATTTATAGCTTCCCCAATAAGTACAGAGTCCCTTCATGTTACCTAAAGAAAGTTTAATCGTAGTTTGCCAAAAGGTACAACTTGGGGGGGGGGGGGGGGGGGGGGGAGAGGAGGAGGGTTGAACTCAAAATCTTTCCTTTAAGTCTGTGCAGTTTGCAACAATTGAGCTGTGGATGGTTTCTGCTGTTTCTTCAACCAACAAGATATTGTGGCGACCCACTTCCTAGCGCATTTGAACCGGCTCACAAATAGCCAGCATGCAGGCACAAAGGCCAGGTCCGCAACAAAGGGAAAAAGCCTGCGGGGGTTTGTGAGTACGTGTCCCTTAGAGCATCCGCGCCCGGGGAGGGCGGGATGAGGGAGGCTTTAAAGCAAGGCTGTGAAGTTCGAATAAAATTATCTTTGATTGCAGTTTACCGACTCCGTGTCGTTACTTTAGCGCTGCTTGTAGCACACAGCTACAATTGGTGACCCCAACGGTCCAAACGATTTTTGGACCGGAGATGACCGACGCCGCATCTGGTCATGCGGTTTCGTTGAAACTGCCAAGCTTCTGGACGCTGCGACCTCACCTATGGTTCCAGCAAGCAGAAGCCCAATTCCACGTTCGGCAGCTGACCTCAGAGGACACCCATTACTACTACGTGGTGAGCTCCCTCGACCAGGACACAGCGACCCAGGTTGCTGAGTTCGTACAGTCTCCCCTGGCGGACGGCAAGTACACGGAATTCAAAGCCCTGCTCCTAAGGACTTTTGGACTCTCACGGCGCGAGCGGGCTGCCCGCTTACTGCACCTGGATGGCTTGGGAGACAGACCTCCATCGACTTTAATGAATGAGATGTTGTCTTTGGCCGGCGGACACACACCCTGCCTCATGTTTGAGCAGGCATTCCTGGAGCAGCTGCCTGAGGACATCCGCCTGCTGCTATCCGACGCGGATTTCAGTGACCCCTGGAAGGTGGCAGCCCGGGCGGACTTGCTGTGGAAAGCCAAAAAGGAGAGTGGGGCATCCATCGCACAGATCACCAGGCCACGCTTCTAGCAGCAGACCAGACCAGGCCCAGCAGCAGAGCCCACTAGCCCCAGAGGCAGGGGTGGGGAGCCCAACGAACACTGGTGTTTCTACCACCAGCGGTGGGGCGCAGAAGCCCGCCCCTGTAGCCCGCCCTGCCAGTTCCCGGGAAACGCCAGGGCCAGCCTCCGCCGATGGCTACAGCGGCTGGCCTTCGGGATAGCCTCCTGTATGTGTGGGACAAGAGGTCGGGACGCCGTTTTTTGGTCGACACCGGTGCCGAGATCAGCGTCTTACCTCCGACAAGTTACGACACCCGCAACAGGGCACCGGGTCCCTCCCGAGGGCCATGAATGGCAGCACGGTAAGGACCTACGGCACCCGTACGGTGCAACTACAGTTCGGCTCCAGCCGGTTCACGTGGGACTTCACACTGGCCGCCGTAGCCCAACCGCTTCTGGGCGCGGATTTTTTGCGGGCTCACAGCCTGCTGGTCAACCTGCCGAGGCAGAGACTGGTCCACGCCGAGACCTTTCAGACATTTTCCCTGGGAGAAGCCCAGTTGCCAGCCCCACACCTCGGCTCCATCACGCTGTCTGACAACAACTTCACCAGAATCCTGGCGGATTTCCCATCGGTTCTGGCACCACAGTTCACGGCAGCCATGCCCCGACACGGCGTACAGCACCACATCCCGACACAGGGACCACCCCTCCACGCCCGTGCTCGGTGGCTTCCCCTGGACAAGCTCCGACTGGCGAAGGAGGAGTTCAAGAGGATGGAGGAATTGGGGATCATCCGGCGGTCCGACAGCCCATGGGCCTCCCCCCTGTACATGGTGCCCAAAGCGACAGGGGGCTGGAGACCATGCGGCGACTACCACAGGCTGAACGAGGTTACCACACCGGACCGCTACCCTGTGCCACACATTCAGGACTTTCCAGCAAACCTGCACGGCGCACGGATCTTCTCCAAGGTAGACCTCATCCGCGGATACCATCAAATCCCGATGCATCCGGACGACGTCCCCAAAACGGCTCTCATCACCCCGTTCAGCCTTTTCGAGTTCCTCCGCATGCCGTTCGGCCTGAAGAATGCCGCACAGACGTTCCAGCGGTTAATGGACGTGGTGGGACGCGACCTGGACTTCGCATTCATCTATTTGGATGACATCCTCATAGCCAGCAGCAGTCGTCAGGAGCATCTGTCCCACCTCCGTCAACTCTACGCCCGACTGAGTGAGTACGGTCTAACAATCAACCCGGCCAAATGCCAGTTCGGGCTCGACACCATCGACTTCCTGGGCCACAGGATTACTAAAGACGGGGCAACCTCTCTGCCCGCTAAGGTAGATGCGGTCTGCCATTTCCCCCGACCCACCACAATCAAAGGCCTTCAGGAGTTCGTAGGTATGGTCAATTTCTACCACCGCTTCCTCCCTTCAGCTGCCCAAATCATGCGCCCCCTGTTCGCTTTGCTGTCCGGTCCGGGCAAGGACATTGCCTGGGACGAGGAGTCCGCCGCCGCTTTCATTCAAACGAAGGAAGCCTTGGCGAACGCCGCGATGCTAGTGCACCCCAGAATGGACGTCCCTACCGCCCTCACAGTGGACGCATCTAATACGGCAGTCGGTGGGGTACTGGAGCAGCTCATCGCGGGTCACTGGCAACCTCTGGCGTTTTTCAGCAAACACCCGCGACCACCCGAGCTCAAATACAGTGCTTTCGACCGGGAACTGTTGGCGCTATACCTGGCAATCCGGCATTTCAGGTACTTCTTAGAAGGTAGGCCCTTCACCGCGTTCACGGACCACAAGCCGCTTACCTTTACGTTCACGAAGGTGTCCGATCCCTGGTCGTCCCGCCAGCAGCGCCATCTGTCCTACATCTCTGAATACACGACGGATGTCCGGCACGTCTCGGGTAAGGACAATGTCATGGTGGACGTGCTCTCTCGCCCTAACATTCACGCCCTTTCCCAAGGGGTAGACTTTGAGGCGCTGGCAGAGACACAGCAGTCAGACGAGGAGATCCCGAGTTACAGAACCGCAGTCTCCGGCTTGCAGCTCCAGGACCTCCCCGTAGGCCCAGGTGAGAGGACCCTACTCTGTGACGTCGCCACCGGCCAGCCCCGTCCCGTCGTCCCGGCGAACTGGCGGTGCCGTGTTTTCGACTCGATTCATAACTTAGCGCACCCCTCCATCAGGACAACTGTCTGGCTGGTAGCCAACCGGTTCGTATGGCACGGACTCCGCAAGCAGGTCAGTGCATGGGCCAGAACGTGCATGCACTGCCAGAAGGCCAAGGTACAGCGGCACACCAAAGCCCTGCCGCAGCAGTTCCACCCCACCCACCGGTGTTTCAACCACATTCACGTGGATATCGTGGGCCCCCTGCCAGTGTCGCGCGAAGTGCGGCACCTCCTGACTATCGTGGACCGGTTCACAAGATGGCCAGAGGCGATCCCGCTCACCGACACCACCTCCGAATCTTGCGCCCGGGCACTGATCGCCACCTGGGTGTCCTGCTTTGGTGTACCGGCCCACATACCTCTGACAGAGGCGCCCAGTTCACCTCCAGCCTGTGGTCTGCTATGGCCAGCCTTTTGGGGACACAGCTGCACCACACCACTGCCTACCACCCACAGTCGAACGGACTAGTGGAACGCTTCCACCGTCACCTAAAGTCGGCTCTCATGGCCTGCCTACGAGGAGCTAACTGGGCGGACGAGCTTCCCTGGGTCCTACTCGGCATCCGCACGGCACCCAAAGACGATCTGCATGCCTCGTCGGCCGAGTTAGTGTACGGCGCACCCCTGGTCGTTCCCAGGGAGTTCATACCAGCCCCAAGGGGGCAAGAGGAAGAACCCGCAGCAGTTCTGGGCAGACTACGCGAGAGGCTCGGTGACCTGGCCCCCATACCCACTTCGCAGCATGGGCAGAACCCTACCTGCATACCCAAAGAACTGCAGAACTGTAAGTTTGTGTTTGTACGACAGGGCGGGCATTGGGCACCACTGCAACGGCCCTATGAGGGGCCGTTCATGGTGCTCAGGAACAACGGGTCCACGTTCGTGCTGGACGTTGGGGGGAGAGAGGAGGTTTTCACGGTGGACCAACTCAAACCGGCCCATGTGGACTTGGCGCAATCGGTCGAGTTTCCGGCACCGTGGCGCAAAGGCCGACCTCCCAAACAGGATCTGGCCCAGACTGTGGACATTGGGGGGTGTATCGCCGGTTCTGGGGGGGGGTTATGTGGCGACCCACTTCCTAGCGCACTCGAACTGGCTCACAAATAGCCAGAGCGCAGGCACAAAGGCCAGGTCCGCAACAAAGGGACAAAAGCCTGCGGGGGTTTGTGAGTACGTGTCCCTTAGAGCATCCGCACCCGGGGAGGGCGGGATGAGGGAGGCTTTAAAGCAAGGCTGTGAAGTTCGAATAAAATTATCTTTGATTGCAGTTTACCAACTCCGTGTCGTTATTTTAGTGCTGCGTGTAGCACACCGCTACAATATCATCTTAAGGAATTCTCTAAGAGCCTCAATGAGAGGTCTAAATATGCTGACAGCATCTCTTTATACTCTAATCCTAGTCAGTAAGAGAGCATAAGAATGCCCCACCCTAGAGAGGATCAATCTACTTTAGTCTTCAGATTACAACATCCAATGTAGGAAATTCACCTGTTAGCTCTAATACATTTGCTGGAAATTGATAATAGAGAAAAATTGACTGTTGTAGCTCACTTGGATTACTTAGATAAGATATGTTTCAGGACATCTTCTATCCTCCCAAACATTACAGACTTCACATTTGCTAGAATTTTTTTTTAAATCACTATTCTATAATCAAAATACAATTTTAATCCATGATTTCCATTTACAAAACTAACTTTATCATGCACAGTTTTTATTTATTTAAGCTTTATTTTAAAATGAGTATTTCACGAATAGATGTAACCTTGAACAAAAATTTTTATTTTGGTGCTAAGTCCAAAGACAGCAGAAAAAGTAAGTGATTGTTTTCCCCACTGCAACTGAATATTTATGAGGATCTGTTTGCCAGAAATAAACTTAAACCAGTACTTTTTGAAATGAATGTGCGACCAACTAGAAAATATTGATATCCAGTCCATTTACCACGACTTTGACAAAACAACATCACTAAAAATTCAAGAAGGTTCTACTGTCCCTGCTGAGTTAGTTTCCATTCAGTGGAATTTTGTGCACAGATATATGATTAGATATTATGAAAATAAATGGAAAGTACGGCACAATTCTAAAACCAGATCAAAACTGTAGGCTTCAAAGATTATTATACATTGTCAAACTGAGAATTCATAGCAGAATAAGTGTGGAAGTGAAAGCAAAGTACCATACATTGTATTTATACAAAAATATTCACCAGGATGTTGTCTGGGATACAATATTTCAGTTACAAGGAGAGATGGAATAGGGTAGAATGTTTTCCTTGGAGCACAGGAGACAGCGGTTCACTTGATCGTGGAATACAGAATTGTGGGAATCATAGACAGGGAAGAGAGTCTCACACAAGAAGGAATAAATTTAAAATATGGAGCAAATGGGATTATTAAAATTCAAAGTAATTTTAATATCAAAGTACATACATTGTCACCATATACAACCCTTACATTCATTTTCTTGTGGGCATACTCAATAAATCTATAGAATAATAACCATAACGGAATCAATGGAAGACTACCCAACTTGGGTGTTTAACCACAGGACAGAAGACAATAAACTGTGCAAATACAGAAAGGTGTAATAATAATAAATAAGCAATAAATATCAAGAACATGAGATGAAGAGTCCTTGGATGTGAGTCCATAGGTTGTCGGAACATTTCAGTGACTGGCAAGTGAAACTGTGTGAAATTATCCCACTTGCTTCAAGTGCCTGATGGTTGTGAAGTAATTAACTGTTCCTGAACCTGGTAGTGTGAGTCCTGAGGCAGTGGCAAGAAGAGAACTTGTCCTAGGTGGTGCGTGGTGGGTCCCCGATAATGGATGCTGGTTTCCTGCGACAATGTTTCGCGTAGATGTGTTCAATCTGGGGCGGGCTTAACCCATGATGGGCTGGGCCATATACTTTATTTTTTGTTGGATTTTCCTTTCAAAGGCATTAGTGTTTCCATATCAAGCTGTGATGCAGCCAGCTAATATACTCACCACTGCACATCTATAGAAGTTTGTCAAAGTTTTAGATGTTATGCCGAATCTCTGCAAACTCCTAAGGAAGTGGAGGCACTACTGTGTTTTCTTCCTAATTGCACTTAAATGCTGGGCCCAGGACAGGTTCTCCAATATAATAACACTGAGGAATTTAATAAGAGCCCTCTCCTCTTGTGAGCTGGCTCATGGATCTCTGGTTTCCTTCTCCTAGAGTTAATAATCAGCTCCTTGGTCTTGCTGACATTGAGTAAGAGGTTGTTATTGTGGCACCACTCAACCAGATCTTCAATCTGCCTCCTGTATGCTGATTCATCACCACCTTTGATTCAGCCAACAACAGTGGACTGTGCAAAAAAGTCAGCACATGCATGATGGGTTGAAGGGCCTGCTTCAGTGTTGAATGTACTTATTGAGAATGTATTTATTAAAAATGTATTTATTGCAAAATATATCTGCAATCAGATCATTAAAGGGTATGAGATACCTTCGTTCTGTTGTAGAAATTTACACCTCCCTTAGTGTCGATTAGCATAACCAAATTCACCTTAATAGGAACAACACACACAAAATGCTGGTGGAACACAGCAGGCCAGGCAGCATCTATAAGGAGAAGCACTGTCAATGTTTCGGGCTGAGACCCTTCGTCAGGACTAATTGAAAGGAAAGATATCTTTCACCTTTCCGGCTCTCAGCTCCACCCCACCCCCTTTGGTCTTCTCCTATCATTTTGCATTTTCCCCTCCCCCTCCTACTTTCACATCTCTTACTATCTTTCCTTTCAGTTAGTCCTGACAAAGGGTCTCAGCCCAAAACGTCGACAGTGCTTCGCCTTACAGATGCTGCCTGGCCTGCTGTGTTCCACCAGCATTTTGTGTGCGTTGTTTGAATTTCCAGCATCTGCAGATTTCCTCGTGTTGACATTAATAGGATTGCTATTAGTACAATTTTTTACATTTACAGAAGCTTAAGTTAACAGTTGACTTAAGAGAATTAATTCTTTTAAATTTCGCAAATCAACTTATGTATGACACAATTTAATACCTCCACAAAATATAAAATTGTTACTGAATAGTTGAACAGAAAATGATACAAATATAAAACAAAGCTGAAAACCATGATACTTACTGTTATTTTCTTTCCTTGGTAAGATTCAGTTATCTTAATGTTGTTACCCTTCATGTTTTGACTTTTTACAGATAAATGTGGCCTCGTTTCACGTATTTGTCCATTACACATATCAAAAGCGATGACGTCTCCCCCTTCTTTAGCCACAAATCCACAGTTACAAGAAGCTGGATAATGAGTACTCCCGCAATCCCATTGACGAACATGAACTTCAAAGTCTCGAGCAGTACTCATATATAGCACAAAGGTTCCAGTTTTATAATTATCATAACGCCTAGGGAGTAAACAAAACAGATTTCAGTTACCAGAAATGACAACCAGAGTAACAGACACTGCAGTTCCACTACATAATTTGTGAATGAGAAATATATTACTGACAAATTGTTGTAGTTATATTGTTTCTGCAGTATCTAGTCAACTGTAAAAAATATAATACAATGCTATAATGAAATATGATGGTTAATAGTAGACATTGTTAACTCAGATTTCATTTTACAAAAAATATATTGTATGCTTTTTGTTAAATAATTAATTCAGAGTACTTGATAATACCTTACCTTCTGAAAAAAAATACAAATGTAGAAAAGATAATTTTTAATTTAAGACTTTTACATTAATTGATTCTTCTACACCTTCTGAAATAATGCCATGTGATCTCCCACGTGGGATAACAGATTAGATAGGCTCCAAAAATAGCACCTCCAAAAGCAGCAGTCTCTTAAATTTATTTTAATTGTAGAGGCAAATACTTTTAATAGCTATATACTATCTGGCACACATTATTAATATTACCATTCAGAACAATTTTCAGATATAGAATGAAGAAATGTAAAGAGGAAGACAAAAGTCAGTATAAATTGGAGTAAACTCCGCACTTACAGAAGTAAATTAAACATTAAATACAACTAAGATTTGTATTGAAACTCATCTTTGCAATAACAGGGAAGGCTTTGCTTTACTATGTCCTGGGGTGCGACTTTGCCTTTCACACTTGGGTTTTTAGCTGTTGCGCTAGGGAGAAAACAAGCTTAAAGCCTAACTTTGATAAAGACAGCATGTACAGTGAGAAAAGGCCAAAAGAACCCATGGCCCAACATTATCCTGAAGTGCTGGAGGAGTGCGTGGGAAACTTGGAGGCTGGGCATCTGGGTCACGAAAATCATGTAGGAAAATAGGTGTCCCATATGGATATGAAGAGTGGCAGACAATTTTCCAATTAAGTGGAACATGTTCTATTCAGGGTATTCTATTTATAACAGAGCAATTAATGAGTTATGGTACATAGGGGCAGTATGAACACTTGTGAAATGGGAACAAGTTTCCAGGGCCTGTAGTAATCATCCTGTTCCTTCATGTTTTACACACAACATTGTGGAAGATGCAGCAAAGTTCATCCGTCAACTTCCGTGACCATGATTATTAGCAGAATTACTGTTTATCTGGCAAACTATAGCCACACTGAACTCTCTAAAACAGTGTCTTAATGTCTACGTACACAACGCTGGAAGAACTCAGCAGGTCAGGCAGCATCCGTGAGAAAAGAGTAGCCAACATTTCGGGCCGAGACCCCCGTTGGCTACTCTTTTCTCACGGATGCTGCCTGACCTGCTGAGTTCTTCCAGCGTTGTGTACATATTCTTTGATCCACAGCATCTGCAGTTGTATTTTAGTGTCACCTGTTCCACCTCCAACATCCCTCAAAAGCAGAAAGGGACAAACTAGATGATACCTGTTACATAATTTTTTAACTTTTTAAACTTAATCACCCATCTGAAGCAACTCTACGTAAATTTCGGGTGATATTATCCCTTACAAAAAATCATGCTCCATACTGTACTTTCCTAATGAGCGGCACCAACATAAAACTGCAGCAATCTCCATGCATTCTCTAATAAGGCCAAACACAAACATATGCCTTCAGGTACTGGCAGACTGGACAAAACAAATTGAAAAAAACTTCACAATCAAATAAACTAATGAAAGGGAATGAAGTTACCTGCCATCGAATGTGATTAGGTGTGGATCAGTAAATGAGTAGCAATAAGCAGTAGGAATATCTTGCACCATTATCTACATTCGAAGAGAAAAACATCAATGAAAATAACTGTGCGTTATTTGATATATAGAAATATCTGCAATCCTCCATTTTGCAAAAGCAACCAACCCAATGCAAAAGACAGAGGACTTTCAAGCAAAAGTTACATCCAACTCAATCATGTTTCCGAATCTTTAATAGTAGTTTTGCATCACGTTTGCCATTACTCAGACTACACAACCAGCCATTCTCCAGAATGGATTAACTTTTCTTTGCAGGCTGCTTCTTGTGCTTGATTGTTCATCTTCAAAAGAATTTTTTTTAATTAAGCTATTTAAGCCATTAGAACAGGTATGTGCATTTTTCAAGATCTTACATTTCAACAAAAAATTGATAGAAAACATAATGCTGCAGGCCAGTAAGATTGGTGAATGATTCCTTTTAGCTTTTGATACTTATATTCCGTAACAAAATTGGCTTATTCATACATGTTGGACTAGGCTAGAGATTCTGAGTAAAGAGAATGCAGAATCAGATTTATTATCACTGTCATATATGACATAAAATGTGTTTTGCAGCAGCAATACAGTTCAAAGCCAAAACAAATACTCTAAACTACAAAAGAAAGTATTTGTACAAAAGAGCAAAAATGAGGTAGTGCCAACTTTGGCTGCGTTATAAAAATAGTCACTTCTAAATATAACAAGGGATTTATCCAATACCCACTTTAAGAAATTACTTTGTTTACTTTATATGCCACCTGATCACTGTGCTACAATGACAGTTTTATGTCTAATCATATGAAAATAACTTGAAAGGGGAAAAAAACCCCTCAAAATTTCCAACATTTTTGACCAAACATGATTCTAAGTACATTTTAATCTTATTTTTAGGGCAATACTGACTGAAACTGTAAATAAAATTACCACATGATAAACACGTTATTTGGATATATAGACACTAACTGAAGCCCTACAATTTTTAAATTTACAGTACTATGTAATCACGTTAGCTTCCTTACTGTATGCTATTTGTACTCTTCTCATACAGTTTATTATTTGAAATGTATAATTCAAATGCTTTATTAGAGTTTACACAATTCAAGGCAGGAATTTACCTTTTGGGGATATTGCAAATGTGTGACATAATAACGTGCATTGAACTCAAGTTTGATTGCTTAAAAGTGGGGTTCAATGCACCTGGAATATTACAACATAAATTTAGGACATCAATATGGGAAAAAATTCTAACCCATTTCATTGTTGTTGCTAATGCTTGTTAAAAATGAACAGACTGTTGAAATTCCTCTCAATGTAAAATCAGATCAAAGTTAAAAGCCCTCTATTGCATGCCCTAAACACATGAAGTATTTGAAAGCGGGTTCCACTGAAGTCAATGAAACAAAGTTTCAGAAGCTGTTCAGTGCTAATACATCATGCATTCAATGCATATGACAAAGGATTACCTTCTATCCTGTCAACAGGTCTTTAAAAAGGTAAAGGAAATTATGTTGGACATTAAATTGTTTGGCCATATGACAGCCCAAAGCCTTGTGTGTCACTCAATTTGTGATACACGAGGCAAGGCTTTTCACTTATACTCCACCATTTGGCAGACCCCAAGAGACACACACCACTATCACAGAAATCCCCCCCCCTTCCCCAACAAACATAGCTACCAAACATCCACTGCCCAGCTTCCAGAGACTGCACCACCAATATTTCTCTTCCATGGAGTTTAGAATGCTCTGGTGTCTTTCATTATGACTTCTTTGTAACAGCAATACGTTTCTTCCTCACATCGCCACAGTTGTTGTCAAGGAGAGAAGGAGGTCTTCTTAAATCAACGTCCTGCTTTAAGTGCCTCCAGTCTAGACTCTGAAACAAACCTAACTTTCAGCTTTGGTTTAGCCTTCTAAATATTCAGTGTTGAGATCTGTCAGTGGGCCCACAACATCCATGTCCACACATTAAACAACAATAAGCCCACAAATAACTTTATACAGGATTAACTGAACTGAAAGTGTCATACTAAATTTGCTGAAATTAAAATATCACACAAGATCCACATCTTAAACATCTAAGCATTCTGTAAAATGGAATTGGCTGACAGGGCCACAGGCATCAAAAACTATGGCTCTGAACCCAGGGCACCAGTGACAGCGCTCCCTAGCTGTCAGGGGTCAAAATGCACTTCAATGCTCATTAATAGACCTAAGTAATTTTTTCAAAATATTCAGCTAAAATAGATTGAAGTATTACATATATATTTTAATGAAAATGAAACAAAGAAAATGAAATGATCGGCAAGGTAGCATAATGGTTAGTGTAACACTATTACAACTTCAGTGGCCCAGGTTAGGTTCTGCTGCTGTCTGTAAGGAGTTTGTATGTCCTCCCTTTGACTGTGTGGGTTTCCTCAGGTGTTCTTCCCACATTCCAAACACGTAGGGGTTAGTAGGTTAATTGGCCACACTGCTGTAATTGGCTGGTCAGGCTTGTTGGGCCAGAAGGGTTTGTTGTCGTGCTGTACCTGTATCTCTAAATTCTAAAATATAACCAAAATGTTTATCTGTACTTGCCGTTCATTGGAGGTCTGTAAACACTGAAATCAATACAGCTACCCACTGTATAAAGCCAATGGGTCACGTGTAAAGAACTAAGCCTACAATGATCTAGAACAATCACTGGACAGGATGGCAAGAACAGGACATTGATGGAAGGTTGGAAACATCAGCATTGTGCAGAAAGAGAATTGAAAAACACATGGAACATGAGAGAAGGCTCACTGAAACTCAGTAGGACTTTATTTTCAGGTCACAGTTGCTTATCTAACACGAAGCCAAAAGCAAAAAAAAACACTGCATAACTAGCAATTATCACTTAAAAGGTAAGATTGCCTACATTTTTGTTATTTTGCATTTATTACATTTTCCTGAAACCGCTTTAATTCATGGTGTTTTAATTTCTTTTAATAATTATCTGAATTGATGTCATTTGTTTTAAAATGTCTCAGATTACTTGTGTACGGCATCAAAAATCCCAGCAGTCATTCACAAGCTACTCCCTTTTAAAGGATGGCTGTTACACATTTATTCACATAGCTATTTCAACTCAGCTATTTCAAGTTCCTAAAACATCTTATTTCCAGTAAGATAGTGGTGCACATGGATGCAACAAACACTTGGGGACCAATCAAAGATGCTTCTGTTCATCTTGTATATCTTTTTTTTAAATTGCAAGTCACTGCTGGATACTACCTCATCAGCAAGTTGGTTGATAGCAATGGATCTGGATTTATTGCATACAGTTGTTGTGTTGTCACCTGGACTCGTTGCGTATTAATGTGCCGAGACAGTGCACAGTCCAGAAAAAAGGAGCGAGTGATTGAATTGGATACATTTATTGTGATCGCAATACGTTGTTGGACATTGGGATTGCAGAATATTGCAAGTGTTGTTCACTGGTTCATCGGTGAAACTGACAGCAAGGGAGCCACAATGCTTCAGCGAGGATTAGGCCTAGGCCAAGGCTGCAGGACCACGTGGCAGCTGCTCAAGGGAGGAGTGCCGAGGCAGTCCTGCCCTCCGGTGTTTACTCAATGGAAGAACAAGCTGGACCAGGACAACTTATGATCAATCTTGTCATGCCACACAGGGATGACTATTATTATTTTATCTTTTTGTGACTATTTTTTTCTGAAATTTTACCCATTCATGCAGTGAGCTGTGGGAAATGTTATTTGCACCTTGGCTCCAGCAGAATGCTGCGTCATTGGGTTATATTCATGTATGGTTGAATGACAATTAAACTTGAACAACTGGAACATATTCCAAGGCAACATCACGATTCATTTGGATTGTGGGTCCAACTGGATTCTAATCAACTGAGTGATGACCAAGAGACACTGTCATTACAGATGTGACATAAATGCTCAGATTTACACAATAAATATGCATGCAATTTAACTTTCATATTTTCATCTTCTATTATCCTTCTACATTGATTGAGTGCTCAATGACGAACCGAACTCCTTAACCTCCTGAGAAGGTGAAGGCTCTAGCCACTTTCCTTCTGATTGCACTTAAGTGGCAGATGCAGGGCAGGTCATCCTATATTTTACGCCCAGGAATTTAAAGCTGCTTACTCTCTCCATCGCTGTTCCCCTCATTGTAGACTGGCGCACATTTGCTCTCCTTACCCTTTCTGAAGTCAACAATAGGCTCTTAAATTTTGCTGCTGATGAGCGAGAGATTGTTGTTGTAGGACACTCGACCAGGTGACCCATCTCTCTCAGGTAAGCTGAGACAGCACCACCTATGATTTGTCCAATAACAGTTGTATCAGCTTTGAAAATGGCATTGGAGCTGTGCTTAGCCACATGGTCATGTTTATACAGAGAGTAGAGCAGGGGGCTAAGAACACAGCCTTCAGAATCAGGTTTATTGTCACTGACACAAGTTGTCAAAGTGTTGTTTGTGGCAGTACAGTCCAGTCATAAAAAATTGCTATGTCACAATAAATAAAAATAAATAAATAAGTAGTGTGAAAGAGGAATAGCATGGCCATCTTCAACAGTTCACAAATCTAATTTCAGAGGTGAAGAAGCTGTTCTTGAAACTTTGAGTGCATGTCCTCAGGCTTCTGTACCTCCTCCATGATGGAGTAATGAGAAGAGGGCATGTCCCAGATGGTGAAGATCCTTAATGATGGATGCTGCCTTCTTGAAGTATTGCCCTTTGAACATATCCTTGATGATGGGGAAGCTAGTGCTCACGTTGGAGCTGGCTGAGTTTACAACTCTCTACATCTTTTTCCAATGCTGTACATTGGCATCTCCACACCAGGTGATAATGCAACCAATCAAAATGTTCTCCACATTACATCTAAAGAAATTTGCTACAGTCTTTGGTGATATACCAAATCTCCTCAAATTCCTATGAAGTATAGCCGTTGGAATGCCTTCGTTGTGAATACATCAGTAGAGTGACACCAGGATAGGTCCTCTGAAACGTTGACGACCAGGCTCTTGGAACTGCACACCTTTTCCACCACTGACCACACAATGAGGATTAATGTGTGTTCTCCCAAGTTCCTTTTCTTCAGTCTACGATCAACTCCTCATCCTTGCTGACATCAAGTGCAAGGTTGTTGCTATAACACCACTGAAACAGACAATCTATCTCACTCTTCAAACTTGATGATGATACTGTGTGCCTCCTCATTGTCATCTGAGATTTTTCCAACAGCAGTGATGTTGCCAGCAACATTGCTGGTGATTGCTGTTGTTCAGGCCAGTGGAGAATCAGTGAAAATGCATCCACCTTAGACCTACTGCACACTAGTTGCAGTAGGCTCTCGCTCAGGCATGAGTTAATGCCAGCCAGGATGAATCTCTCAGAGCACTTCATCACAATAGATGTACAGTAGGTGCAACTGGGTGATAGTCATTGAGGCAGTTCAACCTGCTCTTCTTGGGCACCATTATAATTGATGCCATTTTGAAGGCAACGGAGAGAGGTTGAAGAAGTTCTTTAACACCCCAGCCAGTAGTTCAGCATAGGTTTCAGCATCCTGCCAGGTACACCATCAGGGCCTGATGTCTAGCTAGGGTTCACATTTTTAAAGGATGTTCTGACATCAGCCTCTGA
This sequence comes from Hemitrygon akajei, assembly GCF_048418815.1. NCBI lineage: Eukaryota > Metazoa > Chordata > Chondrichthyes > Myliobatiformes > Dasyatidae > Hemitrygon > Hemitrygon akajei. The sequence goes on along the minus strand of NC_133131.1, from coordinate 89,402,457 downwards.
GACGGAGATCACAAGGTCACCAGATACTGTATGGCTTCACATGTTTAGTTTTATTCTCCCTTTCTGTGTTGAGCTCATTGAGGAGTCAAACATCACTGCCAATAATGCTGTTAGGTTTCACTTAATGGCATGCAAACACTGCCACAGCTGATGTGAATCTGACTATGCCTCTACCTTCACATGGAATTGTCTTTTTGCTTTCACAATCGCCTTCCATAGTTACTTGGACTCCTTGTAGGATTCTGGATCATTGGCTTTTAACACCACAGATCTAGCCCTCAGCAGGTTGCGAATCTCCCAATTCGTCTGTTTCGGATACATTCAGTACGTTCTCGAAGACGCACATACATCCATGCAGGTGTTGATGAAGTCAGTGACACCTGTGGTATATTCATTCCCTGAATCTAATCTATAAGCACTGCTCCAACCACTGGTGCTGTAATTTTCAGCCTCTGCTGATGCGCTTGGAAGGGAAGTAAAGCCAAAGCACAGGAATGGGATGACATGGTAAGCGTTCATGATTGTTGTGTAATGATGATCTGGTTTGTCAGCTCCTCCGATACCACAGGTGATATGTTGGTGGTAGTCTGTCACAGACTTCTTTAAGTTGACTTGGTTGAAATCCCCCACAATGATCAGAAGAGCTTTAGGGTACACAGTCTTGTGACTGTTGACCATGGTGCTCAGCTCCCCTGAGCCAGCTTGACATTAGCCAGAAGTGGAATGAACACCACTACCACGATGACAGCAGAGAACTCCTTTGGCAGATGAAATAGACGACACTTGACCAACCAGATGCTTCAGGTCAGGGGAGCAGGAATGAGATCCAATTGCCACATCTGTGCACCAGGATAAGTAATCGTCTGGTTATGACATTCATTCCCTAGGTGGTCTGCAGTTCCAACTGTGCCAATTTTAAAGATCCATATCTATTCTCAAACAACTCGGAACAATTACTGCAGTGTCCTCGGCTACAGATTTCAGCAACAGTTCTAAGGAGAAATATTTGATGATTCCCTTGGGAGCTGCACACTAAAAGTTGCTATTCTCTGATGCCATCTTTCCTGTATGTACATGTACATGTGTCAGCAACCATCACTGTTTGAGGTCTGCCCATTGGGAGGTCAAGTATCCAGTTTCAGACAGGGGTACGGATATCCAGGTCTTGTAGCTTAATATATGTTGGGATGGGCAGACTGAACTCCCAGCTGTAGTGGTTAGCAGCCTGACATTGTCCAGAGTGTAGAGGCAGAGAAATCCTATCTGTTGTTTACCTTTTTGATGCAGTAGTCAAATTGAGGGAGGCAGGAGTTGATTCTTGCCATAACCAACCTCTCCAAGCACTTCACTACTCTTCATCTAAATAACACCAGTAAACAGTAATTAACGAGGGTCACCACATTCCTCTTGGTTTTCAGTACAATAGATGCTGGTATTAAATCAGTTGTTAAGATTAAATCAATTGTAAACATAGAACCAGGAATTTCAATGCATTCAGTATTCTTATAACAAATCCACCTCCAATTTTGAAATTAACTTTTACATCAAGTTCAGCTCAGCTGAAGAAAGAATGCTTGGCAGTCCATTATGTTTCTTAGTGGAAATGGGTTTCATCTTTCTCTGTAAATCTACAAACCCCATTTCCAGAAAAGTTGGGATATTTTCCAAAATGCAATAAAAACAAAAATCTGTGATATGTTAATTCACGTGAACACTTATTTAACTGACAAAAGTACAAAGAAAAGATTTTCAATAGTTTTACTGACCAACTTAATTGCATTTTGTAAATACATACAAATTTAGAATTTGATGGCTGCAACACACTCAACAAAATTTGGGACAGAGGCATGTTTACCATTGTGTTTCAGCACCTTTCCTTTTAATAATACTTTTTAATCGTTTTGGAACTGAGGATACTAATTGTAGTAGATTTGCAATTGAAATTTTGTCCATTCTTGCTTGATATAAGACTTCAGCTGCTCAACAGTCCGTGGTCTCCGTTGTCTGATTCTCCTCTTCATGATGCGCCATACATTTTCAATAGGCGATAGATCTGGACTGGCAGCAGGCCAGTCAAGCACACGCACTCTGTGTCTACAAAGCAATGCTGTTGTAGCCCCTGCAGAATGTGGTCTGGCACTGTCCTGCTGAAATAAGCATGGATTTCGCAGGAAGAGACGTTGCCTTGATGGCAACATATGTCTCTCTAAAATCTTAATATACGCCTCAGAGTCAATGATACCTTCACATACATGAAACTCACCCATGCCGCGGTCACTGATGCACCCCCATACCATCACAGGTGCTGGCTTTTGCACCTTTCGCTGATAACAATCAGGATGGTCGTTTTCATCTTTGGCACGGAGAACTTGACGCCCATTTTTTCCGAAAACTGGCTGAAATGTGGACTCATCTGACCACAGCACACGGTTCCACAGTCTTTTGGTCCATCTGATATGAGCTCAGACCCAGAGAACTCGCCGGCGTTTCTGCATAGAGTTGATGTATGGCTTCCTCCTTGCGTAATACAGTTTCAAGTTGCATTTCTGGATGCAGCAACGGACTGTGTTAAGTGACAATGGTTTTCCGAAGCACCCCCGAGCCCAGGTGGCTATAATTGTCACAGTAGCATGACGGTTTCTTAGGCAGTGCCGCCTGAGGGCTCGAAGATCACGCGCATTCAACAGTGGTTTCCGACCTTGCCCTTTACGCACTGAGATGTCTCTGAATTCTCTGAATCTTTTCACAATATTATGTACTGTAGATGTTGAAAGACCTAAATTCTCTGCAATCTTGCATTGGGAAATGTTCCTTTTGAACTGACTAACAATTCTCTCTCGGATTTTGGATCAAAGGGGTGAGCCACGACCCATCCTTGCTTGCAAAGACTGAGCCTTTGATGGATGCTACTTTTATACCCAGTCATGATACCTCACCTGCTACCAATTAGCCTGCTTAATGTGGAGTCTTCCAAACCGGTGTTGCAGCCATCAAATTCTAAATTTGTGTATATTTATAAAATACAATTAAGTTGGTCAGTAAAACTATTGAAAATCTTTTCTTTGTACTTTTGTCAGTTAAATAAGGGTTCACGTGAATTAACATATCACAGATTTTTGTTTTTATTGCATTTTGGAAAATATTCCAACTTTTCTGAAAACGGGGTTTGTACATTAAAAGATTTTTTTTTAAAAGGAAGATGTCAACAAATACTAAACATTCTAAATCAAAATCACCCCACCAGCCTCCGGGTCCAATGTATAATTCTCCGTAACTTCCGCCACCTCCAACGGGATCCCACTACCAAGCACATCTTTCCCTCCCCCCCCTTCTGCTTTCCGCAGGGATCGCTCCCTATGCGACTCCCTTGTCCATTCATCCCCCCCAACCCCCCGATCTCCCTCCTGGCACTTATCCTTGTAAGCGGAACAAGTGCTACACCTGCCCTTACACTTCCTTCCTCACCACCATTCAGGGCCCCAGACAGTCCTTCCAGGTGAGGCGACACTTCACCTGTGAGTTGGTTGGTGTGGTATACTGCGTCCGGTGCTCCCGGTGTGGCCTTTTATATATTGGTGAGACCCGACGCAGACTGGGAGACCGTTTCGCTGAACACCTACGCTCGGTCCGCCAGAGAAAGCAAGATCTCCCACTGGCCACACATTTTAATTTCATGTCCCATTCTCATTCTGATATGTCTATCCATGGCCTCCTCTACTGTCAAAATGAATCCAAACTCAGGTTGGAGGAACAACACCTTATATACTGGCTGGGTAGCCTCCAACCTGATGGCATGAACATTGACTTCTCTAACTTCTGTTAATGCCCCTCCTCCCCTTCTTACCCCATCCCTGATATATTTAGTTTTCTTCCCGCTCCTTTTTTTTCTCTCTCTTTCTGCCCATCACTCTGCCTGTTCTCCATCTCCCTCTGGTGCTCCCCTCCCCCTTTCTTTCACCCTAGGTCTCCTGTCCCATGATCCTTTCCCTTCTCCAGCTCTGTATCCCTTTTGCCAATCACCTGTCCAGCTCTCAGCTCCACCCCACCCCCTTTGGTCTTCTCCTATCATTTTGCATTTTCCTTTTTTCTCCCCCTCCTACTTTCAAATCTCTTACTACCTTTCCTTTCAGTTAGTCCTGAGGAAGGGTCTCGGCCTGAAACATCGACAGTGCTTCTCCCTATAGATGCTGCCTGGCCTGCTGTGTCCCACCAGCATTTTGTGTGTATAATTTAATTTGTATTAGGTACCACAGAAATCTCCCTTTTATCATTTACAACCAACCTTACTGTAATAGAAATAACACAGGGCACACAAATTCAATTGTTATCATACTCTCAAAATTAAAATAATCTGCATTTATTTAGTTATTGAGAGTGGACTGCTGTAAGGTTTTCCCCCACCAACTTCACACCTTTATCCTTGTGCAATTCACTCTCATGTCCCATGCAAGCCGAAAATACAGTTGGTAAAAAGTTTGTACAACCTGAACTGGTTCTGGGGTGTAGTTATTCCAGAGGAAGTTTTCAGTGGCAATAGGCAATGAGAGAACTTCAGTTACTCTGTCACCATCCTTTGCAAAGTCAGTTATAGCCGTATAGTAAACAGACGATCGGGAGCATATGCCTCGATTGCAAGGCACTCGGTGTAGGTCCACATGACATGATGAAAGGGCAAGATTTGTGCCAGAATATTCTGCACTTATTGAATCTAGATAGAATGGAATAATGATGAAATATTAGTGACCATCACATACAACTCATTACGACTGAAAATCAAATTGCAGATACAGTGACTTCCAGTTAATTGATTAATCAGGACAACTCTTAAAAGAATGAAAACTAATTGAGAAATTAGCCAGGATCCTTTCATATTTGGAACACTATGCCACTTAATTGAGGCAGGAGATTGTTTCCGAACTGTTTCTAGCTAGCGTCAATTGCGTATACTTGTGTGGCTGTTAAACACTACACCGTGCTTTGAGTAAACAGTTTCTGAATGTCATCAGTTGCGTGCACTTGTGTTCAAAAAACATTGATTTTTGTCACTGATAGTTGGCGAGAAGTAAGCTGGAAGACAATTCAAAACTGTTTTGCTCACTGCCGTTCCAAGCATTCAGGCTTGGAGATACCAGAAACAGCCGAGAGTGAAAATGAAACAATTTACTACTTCAACAAGATAGGAACATGAAGGTATTGACAATCATCTCATTTTATAACAAAAATGAAGATTTTTTGATGCATTTATTGATAGCATTGTATGAAGGGAATCCATTATTTGCACTAGGTGTCTGTACTGATTTTGATCATTTACAGTCAATGAAAAGAACACAGCAGTGTATAGGCTCCTGGGTGAATTCCTCTGCAATAAAAATTAGGAACAAACACACCATTTTATTGTACTGTAGTAGTTTTCACGGTGCTTTAATTTATTCTGCACTTCATTTAGGTACATAATTTGTTATTCAGTTAAACTATAGTTTGTATTTATTATACCATTTTTAACTACTTCCATGAAACTTCAACTAATTGGGGCAGCCGCACAATTGGGCCAAAGTGGACTGGTCTCAATGTGTCCCAATTAACTGGAATCCACTGTATACCGACACATTATGGTTCCGATGCAGTGCATTGGCAGCTTATTACTGATTAACTTGAAGGACTAGATTGCAGAGCCAATGTTAACTCAAAATGCCAACAGAAGTGATGGCTGGGCCTGGTGCAGTTTGGAAGATTAGAGATTTGTAACCTGGATAATCCAATGTATACATGCACACAGAAACAATGGCAAGGCTTTTGGGTTTTTCAGGTCAAATCTGCACTATATCACTGTACAGTTAATGACTTCCAATGGGCCAAGGCTACGTGAAATTAATTGCTGTATACTACCAACTTCTCTGCACATATAGCTCTCTCCTGGTGAGCCTTACTACAGAGCATAAAGGAAATTTGCTCCAGGTCAGTGGACATGTAACCAATAGCGAACGACTCTGTGCTCACCTCAACTCACACTACAGCCACACCTTCAGTTATGCAACGTTTTGGAAATTTCAGATACTGTCATTGCAATGACGGTAAATTCTGCTGGCTGGTCTGGCATGATGGAAAATATTTCCACTTTGTCACATCATACCCTATTCTATTCTTGGCTCTGATCACACTCTGCTTCTGAGTGCCTGGGATTTGATATCAAGCAGCTAACTGGATCACATTACTCTGTCAATGATGTCCTACAGTATATCCAAGGCCTTGAGGATGACAGCAAAAGGAAGCCCAATCACCACAATTTTCAAGTGCTTTTTAAGGTTTATCTACAGTAATGTAGCTCATAGCCATAGCCTTTGGAGTAGCACTTTGTAGAGCATCAGATAGTTGTACAGGATGGTCAGTTACAGACAAATAATATAACTAACCCCACATTACCATATTCCATCATTGAGCAACAGGCATTTGAAACTCCGAAGAAAACACAAGATGCTGACCTAGGAAACAATCGACTAAGATAACATCCATTGTGAGTCATTAATATCACTTTTATGAAATTATGTAATTTTTTAAAAAGTAGACCAATTAACTGACCAAATTTTGGGGGTGAACAGAAGGCAGAATAAGGTGGGGAGGGGGGAGGAAGGATTACAATCTGGCACGTTTTAGGTGTGAATAGGTGAGGAGGAATGTAGCTGGGTGGGGGAGAGGGGTTGAAGAGGATAGGTGGAAATGGTAAATGGACGAAGGTGAAGGAATCTAATAGGAGAGGGCAGTGGATCATGGAAGAAAAGGAAAGAGGAAGGGAACCTGTGGAAAAGTGACAGGCTAGTGAGGAGAAGATAAGTGTTGACAGCATAACCAGAATAGGGAATGGAAAAGGAGGAGGGTGGGTGAGAAATTACCCAAAGTTGAAATATCCTACATCCCTTTCTTCAAGCACAAGTGGGTTTCTGCACTATAATTTTCCTACATCTCTTCCTCCTTCAGCTCCATTAACAAACTGAGTAAAGCACAGAAGTTGCAAGACATTGTACAGAGTCTGTTCAGTATCCCCCTTCTTTGAGTACCCCTTGAGTAGCCACAAAATACCAAATGCGATCCTCTCACTGTAGGTTTGTGATGAGTTAGCTATTACTGTGAATTCAAACGAACAGTAACATAACTCTACAATGCATGGCGAATAATAATGAGAAAGCCATTTCCAATAATTAAATATATCTAGGGTAAATATGATTCAAGTAAACACAACATATAAAAGATTTGACTGTTCCTTTAAGGGAAAATAAGGCAATCACTTTTCTGAACACCGACAAACCCATGCAAATGTTGTTCGCCAGGAAGCAATAATTTAACTCACACCAGCAGAAACTTTTAAAGTTGTATTGACAAAATATAACAAACACAATAAAAGGGCCCTTTTACACATATATTAATCAGTCTTTTTTTTGACACTGATCAATCATTGGAGCTCATTGTGGTGTAATCAATCCGTTTTGCTTCACTTTGTTTACTCATAGTACTGAACAATTTTGTCTGAGAACACAGGCTAAGCAAAACTTAAATAAATATCCAATAAATCTCCAAGTGCAAGGCATCTCGAGTTTTCTCTAAGACGTGTGGTAAGTAGCTAATTAAAAGTTATCTGCACATTCGCTTTGAGACCATTATCTGCACGATGATTTTCTGACAGCAGTATCTGTCCTTCCAAGTGTGTTCATGTTCCTCTGCTACAATTGTTGTCCATTTCTATTTTCTTTCTTTGTCCTCCTTCCCCAAAACTCTGGCACTCCCTCTAGAAACTGGCTACCCATCTCCCAAACCCCGGTCCATCTAGAATGTCCCTGGGCATCTTATTAGTTAACAAGACAAATCCTATTGGCTATTACAACAAGCTTAATCAAATGAATTATAATTTTAAACACAGCAAAAGAAAACTCAATTGTATACTGTAATTAAAGGAACTCATTGCATTTTGAGAAAATAAAATACCTAGTGTATTAATAAAATAAAGCATGTCTTACACAAATAAGCCAAAATACCACCAGCACTCTAAAACAAATACCGGTAAGTCAAATTGACCAAAGCAGAAAATGACTTTAAATACCACTGATCCAATCTTCTTCCCAACTGTTGCTGCCAAAGATTTGTGAAAGAATTTTTAAAGTGCACATGTAGCACTCTCAAAAACTAGTTTGGCAGTGGAATCATTAACCCTAACATTAGTGGTGGCCAACCCATCAATCGCAATCGACTGGTCGATCTTTGAGACTTTCCCAGTAGATCCCGAAAAAAATGAAAAATAAATACACAAATACTGTTGAGAGATTGTTTCCGGGTTGCGGGGTTTTAGTTCTGTTCTTCCTGCCCAGTACGCATGCGCATAGCTCCCCCACACTGCACAGTGTAATTCAGTGGTCCCTAGCCACTGGGCCGCAAGGAAACAATATGAGTCAGCTGCACCTTTCCTCATTCTCTGTCAGCCCACTGTTGAACTTGAACCTAATCAGTCACCTAATCGCCGTGACACCCTCGCGCCAGTATTCGCTTTGCGCGGCCGGCGAGAACCACCGATGCTACTGGCCTTAAGCGCAGCCGGCGGGAAGCACCAATGCTACTGGGCTGGAGCGCAGACGGCAGGAAGTGCCAATGCTACTGGCCCGGAGAGCGGACGGTGAGAACCGCCGATGCTACTGGCCCGGAGCGCGGCCGACGAGAAGTGCTGTTGCTATTGGCCTGGCGCGCGGACAGATGGGCACCGCCTCCGAACCTGTTTAGCACACTGAATGTTCGTGGGGAACCTGGTGCTAAAATATTCGCAGACGGGCTCAGGGTTTCGTAAGTAGCAGAGAAGCTACCTCGCTGCGATCTACTGAAACAAACTTTTGTCGGCCGATAGATCCTACAAGGGGGGGCGGGCGCTTGTCCTTTCACACTCCTCGGTCGGTCGGTCGCTCTCTCCAGACTGCAAACGCCGCGGCCCTGGCACGGGGACCTCCGGCCCTTGACCTTGTCCTCTCACCCCACCCACGACCAGCCCCACCTGGCCAAGGCGGCTGGTGGCAGGAGGGCGGAAGGCTGGAGTTTGGGCCAGAAGGCTATCTAATGAGGCAATGAAGCCCTCCAAACTGCTTCAGCACCTTGAGTCCAAGCACCCTGCACTGAAAGACAAACCTGTTGAGTTTTGTCAGCAGAAAAAACGTGAGCAAGCAGGACAAAAGCTAAGTGCCGAGAGCCGCGAAAACTAAATTGTGGAACAGACTGGACATAAGGGACCTGCTTCGAGTATCGCTGTATTCCCATCATGTTTAACACCCCCATCCCCGTCGGCTGGTCTGCAAGAATACTGTCAATATTAAACCAGTCCTTGGTGTAAAAAATGGATGGGTACCCCTGGTGTTTATACATTATTTCTACTTCCGGGCTGTGGGGTTTTCCTGCCCAGTGCGCATGTGTGTAATTAATTGATCTGGGGTCGATCTTGCCTTTCACTAAGGCTAAAGTAGGGCTTAAAAATTTTGGTAACCACTACTAACATGTATACATTCGTTCACCACAGGCTCCCTTCAGACAACACCTCTAAATTATTAAATACTAACTTGGTCATAAATCCATCTGAGACTATTTTAACCAGTTTAGGAAACACAAGAAAATTTATGAAATATAAAGGTCCAACCATGACATTATAAAAATACTGAATAGGGAAACATGAAACAATTAAATTTGCTTACCTTGATTAACTGTGTTAAGCAAAATCGTGAGTTTGCACTCATCTTCAGCTTGACTGAACTCTGTGCAAGGGATCGGGATGGTGCTCTCAAACACCAGCCTATGTTGCTTGCCATCCTCTGCTATAGTTAAAGACTCGGGGTGAATCTGGCAAATCAAACCACATCAGTCACACAGTAACTGAAAAGGAATGTTTTTGTAAACAATTCTTTGAAGCTGGTGTTTGCTTGAAATTAGAGTTTAATCTATACATACCAAGAGCTCACTGATTTAAATCGTTTCGGTTCAGTACTTCATACTACCAAAGAATACTACTTCATTAACCATCATGCCAAAAAACAGTAGAAGATATGTATTTAAGAACACATCCACTCATTAAAAACAGGTATTAACAGGAATAAGGCATCAAAGTCACAAGGGCTTACGGGCTTACCTAAAAAGAGTGGCATAAACGATGTACAAAAGAGCAACAATAAATTGTGCAGCCTGTAAAGTAAGCACCAACCAAAGCACATAGAGATATACTAAAGTCATGAGATTGCCACTTACTATGAAATTACTGACATTCAACATCATCAATACCAAGATATCTGGAGACTGAAGGCATTTTCCAAAACAAAAAAAGAGTTAGTCCAAATTTTTTTATGAGCTCAATGAAAACTGGTGGGTGCACTTCTCACGAACAAGACTTTGATCTTCAAGACTTACAGTGATATTAAAAGTATACACCTCCCTTGAAAGTTTTTATGTTTTATTGTTTTACAACATTAAATCACAGTGGATTTAATTTGGCTTTTTTGACACTGGTCTACTGAAAAAGACTCTTTTGTGTCAAAGAGAAAACAGATCTCTACAAAGCTATCTAAATTAATTACAAATATAAACACAATTGATTGCATAAGCATTCATCCTCTTCAAGTCAGTATTTAATAGGTGCACCTTTGGCAGCAATTACAGCCTTGAGTCTGTGTGGACAGGTATCAGCTTTGCATATCTGGACACTGCAGTTTTTTCCCATTCTCCTTTACAAAATTGCTCAAGCTCTGTCTGATTGCATGGGGATCAGGAATGAACAACCCATTTCAAGCCCAGCCACAAATTCTCAATTGGATTGAGGTCTGGACTCTGAGTTGGCCATTCCAGGTTAGAAACTTTGTTGTTTTTAAGCCATTCCTGTGTAGATTTGGCTTTATGCTATGGGTCATTGTCTTGCTGGAAAACAAATATTCTCCCCAGTCGCGGTTCTCTTGCAGACTGCATCAGGTTTCCCTCCAGGATTTCCCTGTATTTTTCCGCATTTGTTTTACCCTCTACCTTCGCAAGCCTTCCAGGCCTGCTTCAGTGAAGCATCCCTACAGCATGATATAGCCACCACTACGCTTCATGGTAGGGATGGTCTGTTTTTGATGATGTGCAGCATTTGGCTTACACCAAACATAGCACCTAGTCTGATGGCCAAAAAGCTCAATTTCGGTTTCGTCAGACCATAGAACCTTCTTCCAGCCAACTTCAGACTCTCACATGTAGCTTCTGACAAACTCCAGCCAAGATTTTATGTGAGTGGCTTTCTTTTTGCCACTCCCCAATAAAGTTGTGACTGATAAAGCACCTGAGCAACAGTTGTATGTGCAGTCTCTCTCATCTCAGCACTGAAACTTGTAACTCCTCCAGAGTTGTCATAGGTCTCTTGGTGGCCTCCCTCACTAGTCCCTTCTTGCATGGTCACTAAGTTTTTGAGTTTTTTCCATTTACTGATGATTGACTTAACTGTACTCCAAGGGATATTCAGTCACTTGGATATTGTTTTGTATCCACCTCCTGACTTGTGCTTTTCAATAACCTTTTTTCAGAGTTGCTTGGAGTGTTCTTTTGACTTCATGGTGTAGTTTTTGCCAGGATATTAACTCACCAGCAGTTGGAAATTCCAGATACAGGTGTATTTTTATCGCAGTCAATTGAAACAACTTGACTGGTGATAATTTATCAGTGATAATTTAGTGTGTTATATTAAAGGGGGTGAATACTTATGCAATCAATTATTTTGTGTTTTACATTTGTAATTAATTTAGATCACTTTGTAGAAATCTTTTTTCACTTTGACACAAAAGAGTCTTTTCTGTGATCCCTGTCAAAAAAAGCTAAATTAAATCCACTGTGATTCAATATTGTAAAATAATAAAACATGAAACATCCGGGGGGGGGAGAGGGGAGTTTGAATACTTTTTATAGGTACTGTAATCCTTGATCATATGATTGCAACGTGCATTTTGTAAGACTTGTGAAGGAAGTGTTTTTTCATTTCCATTTTTAAAGCCTATGAATAAATGCTTATAAAACTGTGATGAAGTATAGTACTTAAATGGATTTCATACAGAAATAAACCTTGTTCCTTTCTTAAACAGTCATCCTCACAGTTGAGAGGTAAAATGAAATGTTGCAAACATACATGCATCTATGCATTTGCATCAATATCTCTCAGTCTAAAACAAACACAAATCATATTTAAACATGGTAAGCATAAGTGGCAACACATGCTGCAAACAAAAGATCCTGCAAAAAGAACATGTCACATAAAATCTACACAAGTATTTTCCTCAATAAAATACAGTAGCTAATAACTGCATTTACTTCAAATAGAATATGCAGTTCCACAGCTGATTTTGCAAAACAAAGAACATAGAACAGTGCTCCACAGGAACAGGCTCTTCTGCACTGAATGTCATGTCAAACTAATTAAATCTGTAACCATTTTCCAAATATGAGAGAAAATTTAAAAATATGTTCTTGAAACTTACAACTTTCCCTGCCATTGTACAATGAACATTAAGTGTATACTGACGTTATCTCAGTACTAATATTGACTCACTTTGACCAATATACAACCATCAAAAACAAGTAGAATCAACAATAGTCCAAGGAAATTTAGAAAGATTAGACGCTTCTTACTTGAAATGTTTTTAAATCTTTCCGCTGTTACAACAATTTAAAAATATACAATTTGGCACAATCTGTTCAAGCAAACTTAGCTAAAGGAAAAGGAAATATTGCTTTTTTTTTAAGAAAATCGATCCCGATGCCATGAAGTATTAAAAGTAGAAAGCCTGTCGCAGGTTTCCACAAGGAGAATTTTTTTTTAAGAACTATGAACCTCTTCAAATGATCACTGAAGCTCCTAAAAGGGGTGTAAAATTTAGATATATTCAGATCCAACATAAATGCAAGCCAGAATTACCAAGAAATAAAAGGGGTCCCTGCAGATTCTGCAAATGTTCAAGGAAATATCCAATAGCTGAAGATAAAGCCATTGCACATGAATCATCTGTCACCGATTCTGCTTGTTTTTGCCAGTTGTGTATTGGTCATTCTGTTCTTACATCACATTTATGACAAAATTGAGGTTTATATTCATTTCATAACTCTGCAGGTTTCATAAAGGCTGTTCAGAGATTTTATTAACCTGTCACATATTTCTATTTTGTCTAGTTTGAAGAACTGATAAAAGTTTTTATGCAGAACTGCACTGGATAAGCTAAGAGAATAAAGACGTGGTGTGGCTAGTTATTAGTTACTTCATACCTTAATACCAGCAAAAAATTCTTTGCTCTCAGCAGAAGGTCCTTGATTATCTTGACTATCCAAATAGAAACTTGAGCTTCTGCAGTATATCTGTGAATTCATAAACATATAACAGATATATAAAAAAACATAGCTCAGGTAAGAGTAACGTTCAAAACACAAACAAGATCACTTTGGTCAACAACCTGTGAAGCTCTGAGCCATTCAATAGAATTGAGTACCATAGTACTGTACAAAAGGTGCCCAAGACTTTCACTACAATACTGTTACTTGTAAACACAAATCGGAGAACAAGTTTATAAAAATCTGGCAGCAGCGAAGGATGTTGGGAAAGGTAAGGGTGGAGTGCCTTGGGAGGGGTGTGGGACAGGTGGCAGCGAAGGAATGCCCTGGGTGGGGGGGGGGGGGGTGGCACAGAAAGAGACACACCCAGCTTGGAGACACCAGACAAGGTCACTTGATTCCGAACAATTGGTTTATTGATCATTACAGAATGTCTCCCTGGCGCTTCCCATTCTCTCCCCCTTTTCCCAACCATGATCCCCCACTCTCCCTGCCCCCTACCCACTCTCAGTCCACAAATCAGACCCATGTCAGAATCAGGTTTGTCATCACTCACATGAAATTTGGGGTTTTTTTGCAGCAGAACAGTGCAATACAGTGCAGTATTGTGAAACCATCTTAGACAACATAGCTATACATATGTGCCCAAAACTTTTGAATAGTACTGTATATTGGTGTAGCTTCCACTCAGGATAGAAATGATTTAGAACTTGCAGCCAAATGCACTGGCTGGATTTTTGCTAAAATGTATTTACATAATTGTTTTAAGAAGCATGATCATCTATTAGAGCTATTTACTAGCATAGGAGAACTAATTATTTTTCTTTCCTTTCATTTAAAAATATTTCTTCATGTATTTAATGTTAATTAACAATGAACATTTAGCAGGTTCTATTAATCTACATATAGACTTTAGTTTTTTTTATTTAAAAGGACGCTATACTTCCACTTCCTCCTCAGTCTACAGAGTCGCCTACATTAATTTTTTTCTTTATATGCTCTGTCTTCAGTTTTTTTGATTACGCACCAGTGGAACACCTTGGAACATGTTGCCGCATTGAAGGTCTGTACATGAACCATTTGATATTTTAAGAGCTTAAAGACTATTTCCAAAAAGGCATTTTGTTAGCCAAGTGAAACGTAATTTTGCTTGGGGGTATTCAAGCAAAAGTATGCAAATTGCACATTGAGGATTTGGAATGGGATATACCATTGCACACCATATATTTTGATGTGTTATGTTGACTTTTCTTTTCAATTCCTTTCTGCATTTTAACGAGTTTTTTTGTAAAACATTGCAAAATGTATTGAAAGATAATGGTAATTGCCGACTTATTTTTACTATACATTTTCTTTGCATTTGTACCTCAGGCTTGCAATCTCTTATGTTCTCTGCTTTATCTGAATGCATGCATTTTACATCTTTTTAGTTATATGCCTGCAAACTATTTTAGTAATCACTAGATAAGTGGTCACCAACCTTTTTAAGCCCAAGATCCCCTACCTCGGCCTCAGTAAAAGGCAAAATCGACCCCACATCAATTAGTTACACGCATGTGCACCAGGGCAGAAAAGACCGGAAGTAAAACCCCGCAACCCAGAAGTAAAAATAACGTATAAACACCGGGGGTACCCACCCTTTTTTTTGCAGCGCAGACCGGTTTAATATTGACAATATTCTTGCAGTCCGGCCGGCAGTGGGGGTGGTGGTGTTAAACACGACCGGAATACAGCGATACTCGAAGCAGGTTCCTTATGTACAGTCTACTCTAGTTTTCGCGTTTCTCGGCTTCTGTCCCGCTTGCTCACGTTTTTTCCGCTGAGAAAACTCAGCGGGTTCGTCTTTAAGTGCAGGGTGCTTGGACTCAGGGTACTGAAGCAGTTTTGAGACATTGCCTCATTAGACAGCCTCCGGGCCCGAACTCAGCCTCCCGCCCGCCCACCCGTTGCCAGATGCCTTGGCCAGGTGTGGCTGGTCGTGGGTAGGGTGAGAAGACAAGTTCAGGGCCGGAGGTCCCCGTACCGGGGCCGCGGCGGTTACAGTCTGGAGAGCGCGGCCGACCGAGCGGGGAGTGCGACAGAGTGCCCACCCACTCCCCTTGTAGGATCTATCGGCCAACAAATGTTTATTTCAGTAGATCGCAGCTCGGTAGCTGCTCTGATACTTACGGAACCCTGAGCCCGAATTAGGTCGTCTGCGAATATTTTAGCACCGGATTCCCCACGAACATTCGGTGTGCTAAACAGGTTCAGAGGCAGCGCTCCACGGCACTTCCCGCTGGCCACCCGAGAGCAACCGGTGATCCCTGGCACAAGGGTATCACTGCCTTCAGGCGACTGATGACATCGCAGGGGTTCAAGTTCAACAGTGGGCTGACAGGGAATGAGGAAAAGTGCAGCTGACTCATAGCATTTCCTCACGGCCCGGTGGTTGGGGACCAGTGAGTTACACTGTATAGTGTGGGAGAGCTACACGCATGCGCACTGGACAGAAAGAACGGAACTAAAACCCCGCAACCCGGAAACAATCTCTCAACAGTATTTGTCTATTTATTTTTCATTTCTTTTCGGGATCAACTGGGAAAGTCTCAAAGATCGACTAGTCGATCGCGATCAACGGGTTGGCGACCACTACACTAGATTATTTGAATGACAGATTGCTTACAGCAAGTCTCCATTAAGTTTTTACTCCTCCAGTGTTTAAACCACATATTTTGCTTTTAAATATTTGTGTACAAGTACAACAATGATACTACTTTTCAATGCCAATAGGGTTAGATGCTCACACTTACTACCAAAGATGTAAAGGTAATTTTAAAAAATGTCCTCTGACTGAAAACAGCCAAGTGAAATGCAAGAGTTTACATTTTGTGCACCCAAACTTGCAAACTGTCAGCTCTCAGAGAGTCAAATCTGCATTCCTTCCTTTCCTCATTCCAGGCACATCTCCCATCCAACAAAGCATTCAAATCAGATTGTTTAGAGCGTCACCATCAGCACGACAAGCTTCAAGCAAATTTTGAACATGAGATCTGATCTTGTATTTCTTTCCCAAATAAAGCCACAAAACAAAAAACATTAAGCCTTCAATAAATACACTGAGACTGAATTTTGCCATGTAACTGCAACCAGAGATTACAAAGAGATTTAAGAAACGCCAAGACCTGGCATCAAACTTCATTTGTAAATTTCAACATAGCTTCCAATTGCAAAAAAAAAGATTGCGTGAAGGGGCAAATCTGGGGAAGCAGCAGGACAAAAATCAGAACAAAAGACACAGTATAACACTAATGTGTTAGGTTACACATGCCAAAGGGAAGTTGGTGGACCACAGCAGAAGTGAAGAAAGTGAGCTGGCCCCCAATGTGTACAGGGTTGAAAAGCTAAATATAGGATCATACGTCTCAATGATAAGTTGCCAACATTTAAAGGAGCATGCAGCAGGACAAATACCAAATGATATCCTTAGAAGAATGAGCATTCACATGTCCTACAATGTGAAGTACCTTCCTGAGAACCAGCAATTCCAACGTGAACTACTTCAGCGGATATGATTTTCCTTTAACTGTTTTTGCTTTTCTTTTTTAAAAAAAGTGTTTCAATTTTATAAACTTCCTTCGTTGGCTTTGAAATGTGATCGATTTTATGTACAAATATATCATAGGACAACATACCCGGTCTCCAAGCCTGAGACGTATTCCATCTAGTTCAATGAAAGAGAATGTCTGGACTGTTGTTTCTTTTCGCAGCTCCTGTTTGGTTCCATCAGATGACAGACGGAACCATGTAATAACAAATCCAAGAGAATGATTCACTGCTGGACTCTCAAAGGAACACTTCAGGTAAACACTATCATTATCGAGCTCAGCCACAACTTCAACAGCAGCTGGAGCTGGTGGATGTGGAGCTGGTAAAAACAAACACATCAGTGTTACAAAGCTCACAGGCAAAACTCCGGAATAATTCACTGTGCACCGACTGACATTTAGTACTTAGAAAAGTAAGTTGTTTTTCACAGTACTATAAATGTAGTTTCTATCAAAAATGAATTACTAAGCCATGTGGATTTACACAATCTAACACTTACCCCTGGTCTGTATTCATTAGACTGATCCCAAATACGGCAAAACAACTATCAGCCAGTCTCACTGTACACTAATAAAGCTAACATAGTTTGTACTCTGCTTAGTTCCATAGACTATTGATCCAAGAAAATGCTCCTAGTGCACACCATGAACTCATATTCGAGGCTATCCCTGCCAGCTTGATTTGTTTAACTGCTACAATTAGCAGTCCAAAATTATTATCTATTAAATCTTCATTTGCTTAGGGAAATAACAAAAGCAGCCTAAAAGATTTCAGGAGTGCTGGGTCTAGTGCAAAATATATATTGAACAGACAAATAACAAAGAAATAGTTTTACTATGAAAGATCACAAGTTAAATGTTCAGGCTCTAATAAAATAATGCATGTAGTATTAGTAACTTTAACCACATCTTTGCATATGCCAAAGCCTCAAAAATCTGAAAAGTTCCAACGGAGTAGATGTTGTTTACCAAGATTTCAATACAGCCTTCGACCAGATACCACATAGGACCCTGGACCAAAAGGTTAAAGCTCATACGAATCAGTGCAAATGGGATGCAAAACTGGATTGGCTAAAGGAGACAAAGGATTAAAACAGTGGGCTGTTTGTGTTGAATGCCTTGGCTGTGGTGTTCCACAGGAATCAGTGTTGAGACCTCACTGTTTGTAGTATTCAGGAATGACTTGGAAATGGATGTCGGATGCATAATCAGTAAGCTCACAGATGACAGAAAGATTAATGGAGTTGTTGATGCTGTGGAGGGTAGTCTTAGGCTACAGGGTGATAACAATATCTTTATGAAATGGGCTACAAAAAGGCAGGTGGAGTTTTTGTGGCAATGAAATTTCTCTAGAACCTTCGCCCAATTCCACCATCCTAATTGGTTGACACCACATTCCTAAGTTGAACAACAAAGCCTCTATCTCAGCTCAAATCCAAACAGGCTGAAAGCAGAACAGATTGTTCTTACAGAACTGCTAAAATGAAATACCTTCTGCATAGCAGTAAAAATCTTAATTAGGGCATTACAAGTATCAGGGATATAGATAAGGATAAAAGTTTTCAGCAGTCTGCTCTCTCATAGGGGAACAAATCTGATAGACATCAACATAGGACAAGAGGCAAGAGAGTTAGAAGGAATTTGAGTGGGACCTTTTACCTACTTTTCAGAAAACGGGGAGTTTATCTGGAATGCTTTGCAGATGGAAGCAAAGGACAGCATTTAAGGAGTGGGACAAGTGCTAGAACTGCCCCTACACCTCCTCTCTCATCATCATTCAAAACAGTCCTTCTAGGTAAGGTGACACTTCACCTAGTGCTCCCGGTTTGGCCTCCTCTGCATTGATGAGACCCAACATAGATTGTGGGTTCATTGAGCACCCTCACTCCGTCTGTCACAAAAAGCAGAATTTCCTGATCACCATCCATTTTAATTCAGCCTCCCATTCCCATATGTTGGCCCACACCTTCCTATACTGCCATGACAAAGCCACACTCAGGTTGGAGGAGCAACACCACATATTCTACCTGGGTAGCCTCCAACTTCATGGCATGAACATCTCTTCTGGTTATTTCTCCCTCACCCCCCTTCTCTTCTCCCATTCCCTATTCATTATTTATTCCCCTTCATAGATGCTGCCTGACTTGTTGAGTTCCTCAAGTATTTTGTGTGTGTTGCATTTAAGTAGCGTCTGGTCAAGCACTTAAATCAACTGTGCATAGAAGCCAAGTGCCATTAGTTGGGATTAACTGTTCAGTGTGGATGTGTGAGCCTAGGTGCAGAAATGATGGATGACAGATGTTAATATGCACCCACTGTCTCTTAAATAATTCACATGACTAGAATAAACACTGAGACAGAAACCAGGATGAAATTATGAATGGAAAATATAAACAGAATGCAATAATATGAGTAAAATAGACATTTACCTCTGCAAGCATTTCCAATTTCCATCTCCTCTGGACCACATTTGTGTTTATCTTGTGTATCAGACAAGACTAGGACAGAATTAAATGAACATCAGTGAGATCACTTCTATTAAATTAGTTAAGTCATTATCCTTATTAATTCTTACTGTTCTTGCTCCTCATCTTATACTCAGTTGTCAGAATGACAAAGCTCTTCTGGCTCTTCAACCTAATGACACTTCTTTCATTATGTACAGCATAACTTGATGAGGGAATTTGAAGCTACCTACTTGTCTTTCAGGGCTAAGAATGACAAATCGATGTTTACAGTACCTAATGCCAGTTTGATTAATCTTATCCAAGTAAATAGTAACCCCAATTTTCCTCCTGCAGAGATTAGACATGAAGTTGAATCTGGTGAATTATTTTCCCAGATAATGCTGCAGTTAGTGCTGTATTCCTTTCTATCTGTTGAGATTCATAATTTGTTTCTTGGAATACCGTTCACTTGCCTTTCAATTAATATATTTCAGGAACTGTAGCTTTGTAGTTGCATTGCAAGTTCAGGACTCCAGATAATTAGTAATTCTAATCAACTGCCACAGCCAGCCAGCTGTCCCATCCATTCTGCTCTCCAATGTTTGCTCCCTGGACAATAAATTGGACGACATCCGACTCCAACAAAACACTTGGCGGGAGTATAGAGTCTGCTGTGCATATGTTTTCACGGAGACATGGCTCACCGACGGAGTCCCGGATGCCACCATTCAGCTGAGTGGGCTCGCCTTGTTTCGAGTGGACAGGGATGCAGCTCTTTCCAGTAAGACTCGCAGTGGTGGCTTGTGTGTTTACATCAATACGGAATGGTGCAAGAACTCTGTGCTGGTCTCCAGATACTGCTCATCGCTAGTGGAGTTTCTGACTGTTAGATGCAGACCATTTTATTTACCATGGGAATTCACCACTGTCCCTATAGTCAGTGTTTGCATTCCCCCCAGCGCTAATGCTAAGGAGACGCTCTGTGAGCTGTACGGGGCTACTAGCGAACTGCAGAACGCACACCCTGATGGACGGTTTATTGTCGCCGGTGATTTTAACCACGCGAACCTTAAGTCAGTGCTCCCCAAATTCCATCAGTATGTGGAATTTGCAACGAGAGGGGAGAATGCGCTGGATGTTGTTTACACAAACAACCTCAATGCATACTGGGTGCAGCCCCGCCACCCCCCACCTCGGTTACTCAGACCACATCTCCATTATGCTAATCCCAGCATACAGACTGCTGGTCAGGCGCTCCAGACCAGTTCAGAAGCAGGTGAAAACCTGGCCAGCAGGAGCCATCTCTGCTCTTCAAGACTGCTTTGAGCACACTGACTGGCACATGTTCAGGGAGGCTGAAACCGATGGCGACTCTACCAACTTAGAGGAGTACACGGCATCAGCGACCAGCTACGTCAGCAAGTGCATTGACGATGTCACTGTGTCCAAGACCATCACCTCACGCACTAACCAGAAGCCATGGATGATCGCGAAGATGCGTGTGCTGCTGAGGACCCGTGACTCCAACTTCAGAGCAGGCGACAAGGCAGCCCTAACAACAGCGAGGGCCAAACTGTCCCAGGCTATCAGAAAGGCAAAGTGTGCACACGCCCAGTGAATCCACAGCCACTTCCAGGACAGTGGTGACACGTGGTGCATGTGGGAGGACATTCAGGGCATCACCAACTACAGGACAACATCACCTGACTGTGCGGGTGATGCCTCACTCCCAGATGTGCTGAACAACTTTTATGCTCATTTTGAGGTGGAAAACGATGTGGTGGCGAGGAAGTCCACCCCTCCTCTAAATGACCAGGAGCTGTGTCTCACCATGGCCAATGTGAGGAGAACCCTGTGCAGGGTCAACCCACGGAAGGCTGCTGGACCAGACAACATTCCTGGTAGAGTGCTTAGAGGATGTGCAGACCAGCTAGCAGATGTTCTCACTGACATCTTCAACATCTCCCTGAGCAGCGCCATCATTCCAACATGCTTCAAGGCCGCCACCATCGTCCCCATGCCAAAGAAGTCTTCAGTGTCCTGCCTCAATGACTACCATCCCGTTGCACTCACATCCGTCATCATGAAATGTTTCGAGAGGCTCATCATGAAGCACATCAACACCCTGCTGCCCCCTCACTGGACCCCCTGCAGTTCAGGTACTGTCCCAACCATTCAACAGACAACACCATTGCCATCACCCTTCACCTGGCCCAAACCCACCTGGACAAAAGAGACACGTACATTCAAATGCTGTTCATTGACTTCAGTTCAGCATTCAACACAATCATCCCTCAGAAACTGATTGGAAAGCTGAGCCTACTGGGCCTGAACACCTCCCTCTGCAACTGGATAGTAGAATTCCTGACTGGGAGACCTCAGTCAGTCCAGATTGGGAGCAGCATCTCCGACACCATCACACTGAGCACGGGGGCCCCCAGGGCTGTGTGCTCAGTCCACTGCTGTTCACTCTGCTGACCCATGACTGTGCTGCAACACACAGCTCGAACCATATCATCAAGTTCGCTGATGACACCACCATGGTGGGTCTCATCAGCAAGAACGACGAGTCAGCTTACAGAGAGGAGGTGCAGCAGCCAACGGACTGGTGCAGAGACAACAACCTGTCTCTGAATGTGAACGAAAGAGATGGTTGTTGACTTCAGGAGGGCATGAAGCAACCACTCTCCGCTGAACATCGACGGCTCCTCGGTAGAGATCGTTAAGAGCACCACATTTCTTGGTGTTCACCTGGCGGAGAATTTCACCTGGTCCCTCAACACCAGCTCCATAGTAAAGAAAGCCCAGCAACGTTTTTACTTTCTGCTAAGGCTGAGGAAAGTCCATCTCCCACCCCCCATCCTCATCACATTCTATAGGAGCTGTATTGAGAGTATCCTGAACAGCTGCATCACTGCCTGGTTTGGAAATTGCACCATCTCGGATCACAAGACCCTGCAGCGGATAGTGAGGTCAGCTGAGATTATCGGGGTCTCTCTTCCCGCCATTACAGACATTTACACTACATGCTGCATCCACAAAGCAAACAGCATTATGAAGGACCCCACGCACCCCTCATACAAACTCTTCTCCTTCCTGCCATCTGGGAAAAGACACCAAAGCATTCAGGCTCTCACGACCAGACTATGTAACAATTTCTTCCCCCAAGCCATCAGACTCCTCAATACCCAGAGACTGGACTGACACCAATGTACTGCCCTCTACTGTGCCTATTGTTTGTCTATTATTTATTGTAGTGCCTGCACTGTCTTGTGCACTTTATGCAGTCCTGTGTAGGTCTGTAGTCTAGCGTAGTTTTTTTCTGTGTTGTTTTACGTAGTTCAGTGTAGTTTTTGTACTGTATCATGCAGCACCATGGTCCTGAAAAACGTTGTCTCATTTTTTACTGAGTACTGTACCAGCAGTTATGGTCGAAATGACAATAAAAAGTGACTTGACTTGACTTGACAGTGGCACTCTATGAAGTTTAATTTAAAAAGTAACCAAATCTGAAATAACAAGTGATCATCTCAGAAGTGAACAAGAATCTAACAGATTGCCCTAAAACACAGTTTCACTAATGTCCTTTAGAGGAGATAGTCACTTACCAAGTCTTAACAAAAATTAATTCAAAAATAATGGGGATGAGCTTCTCCACCTGACCACAAAAAAAGAATCTTGGATTCCTTCCCTCCTGACAGACGCGCCCCAGCAGAGCACAATCTTGGATTAAATCCCTGTTAGCCAAGGGTAACATCTCTGGCTCTTCCTTCCACATGCAACAGTATCAGAGCTCTGTCATTGCTGTCAAGCACCTGATCCAAAGGTTACCTCCATCTCCCCCATATATCCAGACCTGACTAAGCCTGTGATTGTTTACCCAAGCCCAGCATCAAAGAGAATGACATTGTGGTACACATTTAATCTTGAGCCTCATTTCTAACTGAATTTAGTGCAACTGGACAATGACCGAATGGGAATTTTTCTACTATGGTAAAGCAGTGCACTGGAATGCTGAGAGAAATATCCAGACTGACCACATACCTGGGTGTAAGTGCCTGCACAATGTTCTGTTAAATCAACAACAAATGCGTTTACATATTTAAATAAGGGAAGAAAATTAAAATACTCTTGATCTCAAATTTGCAGCAGATGTGAATTTTGCATTCATGCCAGCTCCTTGTCCCAAATTAGTTCAATACTTAAGAGCTGTTAAAAAATAAAAATAGGACTTATTTTACTCATCCAATTCACTTCATCTTAGCTAAATGTATTCCATTCAAGCTAAGTGTAATATCTTATTTTAATATTTGAAGTAAAAATAACCTTTGCTTGTGTTTGCACAAACTGATACTGTTTCAGCATTTCTTTATCCATGCACATTCACTTTGCTTTACATCTTCAGAGTAGCCATATAGCACAGTATATTATCAACATTTTTCAAATAAAAAGATATTTGACACCGCTACACTAAGATAATAATCAGCACAAATGATTTGCATAAAATTGATCATCATCCAGTTAAACAATTTATACCCTAGACTTCAAGATATTTCACAGAAAAGCTGGAAATACGTCATGCCCTGAAGTTCTGATGAGAAGGTTCCATAGGCTGATCTACCCAATATTTCTTTTTGTCTCTCCTCTTCAGAAGTCTGCACGGCATTTCACATTTTTGTACTGTCAGTCTCCTTTGGGTACCGGTGAAGGGTTTCAGCCTGCAACATCAATTATTTATCAGTCTTCATAGATGTTGCCTAGACCTCTGAATTCCTCCAACTTCGTGTGTTGCTCAAGATTTCCAGCATCTAGGAGAATCTAAGTCTCCTTTGGGTGCTGAAGGTTTTCAATTACCAAGGACTTGTCGCACGGACTTGTGTATCATTGGATGATGTATGGGCCAAAAAAAAGGTGTGAGTGATTGTCTTGAAGGTTTTTTTTGTGATCATAAGATCCTGCTGGATATTAGCAACATAGAATACTGCATGTCTGGTTCACTGGTGAGACCGAAGATCGGGGAGCTATATTGCCTCAGTTGAGGCAAGGACCACGCCCTCACCTCAGGGTCACCTGTTGCAATTGCCAGGGGAGGAGACGCTGAGGCTGTGTGGAAGAGGGCTCCGTGTTCTGGGTTGGGAACTAGCACCGCCCATTGGTGTTTCCCTCCCGTGCTCGCTCAATGGAAGAACAAGCTGGACCAGGACAACTTAACACCAGTCAACAGTCTTGCCACTCATGGACTTGGGCTATGTATTTTTTCTCAGACTATGTTTTTTTTCTGAAATCATAGCTATCTGTGCTATTTGTGCTATGTGCTATCTGCAGTGTGTTATGTATTGTTGTTACTGTTTTTTGCACCTTCACTCTGGAAGAATGCTGTTACATTTGGCTGAATTCATGGATGGTTGTATGATAATTAAACTTGAACTTGAGATGTTGGTCTGAGGGACCTATAGCTACTGCTAAATGTAGAGGTTTTATCGCTCAACACAATACAGTTCCAAGGTCAGTTCAGCCAAGGGGCTGCTATTGGGATTAAAGATATTACTAACTATGGAGATGTTCGTTGGATATTTGGGTTTTGCTTCATATGAAGCAAAAAGGTTCCCAATAAATTATCTTTAAAAAATCCTGCACAATATTGAAAGGAAGGAAATGGAAGCAATTTCAATTTAAAGTGCAATTTCTGAGGTTAATATAATTTTTAAAAACTCAATTAATTTCCTCAAATACCTGGATTCACAACTCACTACCTGGAAACTACATTGTCATATCTGGCTACCAAGATTCACTTATGATACTTGGTAGTCAATGGTGCCTTATGAGATTGTTTTAGTTGCTATATAATGTTTGGCATCCATGGAGCCTTGTTCTTGATGTCAACACAATTGAAATTGAATTTTCTTTCCTTTTTGGGGATTTTTTAACCAATAAAAAAAGAAATAAATTATTTTTATTATCTCTATAGCTGATTGATTTAAATACAGCAAAATTGGGCTTCATCAATAACTCCAAAAAATTGCAAAGTGAATTACCAACATATTTTTTACTAAACACATTTTTGAAATTAATGGAAATGAAAATTTAGTGTGAAGGAGTTCACTGAAAGCTAATTTTTAACATGCTACCAATTTCAATTTCATGCTAACTTGGTTAATATGCATGATTGTTACATAAATTCTTGCAAGTTCAAAATGGACAGGCTATTGTATTTAACACATATACAGAAGATAACTTCTAGCTATTTGGCATAATTCTAGCTATTAAGCTATAATTCTCCTTCCAAAGGACCAATGTCCCTCTTCACTGCTGAAGTAGCCATCCACAGCATTCCATGTGAATGGATTTTAAGCCCCCAAATTCTCCATACCAGATTGATCAAAGGAACTATCTGAGGTTAATGAAAAGTAGAAAGAAAAATAAAACACCTACCATGCATAAACTTACTGCTGTATGGTAATCAGTAACACATCAGAATTTAAGTATGCCAACATCAATTCAATGATAAAAGATATTCCAACTTTGACTCAATATACAGAATTATTTGCAAAATTAATGACAAAGTTTGTGGTAATATTCTGTTATTAACTCAAAAACTCCAAATATTAATACTAATTTTTTAACCTTAGTGGTATATATATATTTTTTGTTTATATATAGCCACGCCTACCTTCTGCACAATATCCCATGCATCCTTGCGTAGGCTGGAGGAGGTACAGGAAAAAGTCACTACAATTTCGGACACTGACCGGAATTCGGAAAAGGCAACAGTCCTTTGTTGTACTGAAGAAAAACCGCCATGTCGCACAGGCAGTCAAATGTTTAATCTCTCCAAGCTGTGGCAAAGAATCTGTCTCTCTCAGAGACAGCCAGACAGGGGCTTGAGTACCACAATGATTCATCTAAGGGGAAGATTTGTAAGATTAAATTAAGCAACTTTTTTTTCCCTACCACAATTCGTAAAACCACTTTGCATTCGATACAATGAGGAACACCTTCAGTTCAGCTAATAACAAGTGCTTCATTCTTAGGTCAGGGTTTCATTCACAAACAATTGCTACTATAGTTATTTCTCTTCATGAAATGAAAAATGTCCTCATCGTCTGTACATTCCTTCAGTCCATACTGGAATATAGTCTGTCTACACTGGTCAAATTATTAGTCATTTATAAAACTGTACTTAATAAAGCAAGATCTAGGGAAATGGTTCTGAAAATTCATCATTTGTGCATAGAAGTATACATTTAATGGGCCAATGGATGGTTTTCAAAATGATTCCCAAAACTTATAATTTTCTGATTCCACGACAAGTCTTATAAGATTGACCTGGATTGCAAAGCAAAAGTTATAATGTTCATTCTTGAATGTAATATTCTTGAAAAATAGCTTACTAAGCAATGTTAGTGGTTTTGGTCATGGAAGGTACTTAATAAATATATTTTGTTTTACTTGTAAAGCTAGCAACCTTCATTTTCACAGCATAGCTGAAGGAAATGTTGGCCACTGTCATTACAAAAAGCTTCTTTTGAAAATACATTTTTTTAAAAATCTTTCAATGTCAAGAAACGAAGCTGCAGTTCAGATTAGGCACAGATCCGAGAGCAACCCGTGCTTCCATTATCTTTGTGCTAAACTCTGCTAATTTCAGAGGTAAACAGATTTCAGTTGGAAGTCAGGCAGCTTCTCTTGGCCCTAGCTCATGGTAGTGAAATGGTCTAATAGATAGAATCAATTCACTCAGAACAGAAATAGTTAAAACTTGAGAATCTGAGTCACTATAGATAAATATTTAGCAATGATCATCTGTATTCCATTAGATCTCATTAAATCTTCCTAAAATTGGCATCACTAGAGTGGACACATTTCATTGCTTTCATGAAACAGGATGGTTTAATTAAACAATATAGTTCCTATACGGTTCAGCATGCTATTTGAAAATACTCATCTCTTCTGCTCATGGGTGTCAAATAGTTTATGATTCAAGAACACTGTGTACCTCTACACATTTTGTTGGCATTTCTGCAGGCTTATCAAATATCTGAAAGCGATACCATCCTGGTGTTAAAGAGTGATCGCATATCAGCTCCTGTATTGCTGACTGCTGCAGCCGAAGTGAATCAAAGTCCACACTTCTGTACGGGTTCTGAAGGAGCTGATGACCACCGGGGTAGCATTCAGGAGCTGTCAGACAATGGAAAGGGAGTCAGTGGCTGTTTGATGTAACTGTCCAAATAATTAACTGTTCTATCTAACTTCACTGATGATATGGTTAGCCAAAATCACAAGGTATAGGCTTTCAAAAACTATTTCTGACCTATAGATTTTTGATCTGCTGAGTATGTAAAATAAACAGTGCATTTCTGCAACAATATTTAAACTTAAATATCCCTGTATGATGTTTTAATTTATACTGTTTCAGAAATATCAAGCCTGGCTTAAATACAAAATGAACCAAAAAATGTTTAATCAAGAGAGGTTCATTTAAGTATCAAATGTTATTGGATGGCTCTTACAGTTCACCAAAGGAAAACCTCAGAGTAAACGAGACAGACTGACAGAGAGAGACAGACAGAGCTGAAATGGAAGATAGCAAGAGCAAGAGCCTTGACCCAAAGCATTCACAATTCCCCTCCAGCCTTTCTCCATAACTCACTTATACAGCTGTCCAAGTTCCTCCAGCAGATTGTTTTTGCTCCAGATTCCAGTACCTGCAGTCTCATTTGTCTCAGTCTCACATTGATTGAGCTGGGTGATGGAATAGGGTTAACTCAATGAGCCAGTTTTTGGAGTTATTGTTGATCAAAGTGAAGATCAAATAAGTTTGCAGGGATGTTAGCAGCAAGATCTGCCAGTTAGGCTGCCCTTCAGAAGAGGCAAGAAAAGAAATCCACCCAATTGGGGTTCTCAGAAAACCAAATAATTAATACAAAGGTACCCCAGAATAATGCAAACAAACTGTATTGTGCTTCTAATTGTCCTCATTAATTTATTTAGTCTCACCTTATCACATACTGCATTTATTTGACTTCTCCCTCATCATCCTCCTTCACTAGTGAAAACTTTCCAGTTTTGATGAAGATTTGACCCCGAAAGATTAACTGTTCCTCTTTCCACAGATACAGCCTGATCCAATGAAAGTTTCTCACATTGCTCTTTTAGTTACAGAAATAAGGCAATTGCATTCTCATGAAAGCCAGTGATCATTTCAATGTCAAGAAAGCTAGACTGGTAGTGCTTCATTCTTTTCATTGTCAGATGTGCCATCCTCCAGGTAAAAGTAGAGACAAAAGACAGTGGATGCTGGAATCCAGAGCAAAAAAAACTGCTGGATGAAATCTGTAGGTCATGCAGTATTTATATAGGAAAAAAATGTCTAGATTTCAGATCGAGTCTGCATTAAGATAAGTTAAAACTTTTAGGTGAAATATTCCATCATGCTATTTTAGAGAAGCGATAGTTCATGGTCCCGGCAAAAATTTATCCCTTAAATTGTTTTCTTTTGGTATGATGGTGGTACCTGGTCATTATGAACCACTATTTGAAGGATTGTAATGTGTACAAACTGATTATTGCATTTTCCATTTTACAAGTAACTACTCCAATGAACACAACATCATTATTCATTTTTCTTTCACTAGTTATTTTGTAATTTATAGTAATCTTGACTTTTCACTGCACTGCTGCTGCAAAAGAAAAAAATTCATATCATGTAAGACAATAAAACTGATTCTGAACCACACTTCAAAGCATTCTCATTCTACTGTAAAGCACTTTAGAACATATTGAACTGACGAAAAAAAACCTATAAAATCTGTTTTTTTCCCCTGCACATATTAACTAGACTATTGAAATCTGATCAAAAGAATGGATGATCATATACATGAGTGAGTCTGCAGATACTAGAAATCCAAAGCAACACATATAAGATGCTGGAGGAACTCAGCGGGTCAGGCAGTTTCCATGGAAATGAATTAACAGTTCGGTGGTCCGGGCCAAGAACTTTCCTCAGCCTGCCACACACTGCAGATAAACTTTGACAATACTTTCTGATAAATTGTATATTGTTAAGTGGAACTTTTAATGTTTTGAAATGAACCAATATACATGCCTTTCTTCATTGTTAACACATTGAGAAAAGGTTGAAGCTATATGGGAGTGATGAAAGACAAATGTAGTACAAGTTGTAATATTTGAAATTCCAAAACCTAAATCTTACAAAATCTGAATTATTTTAAGTGATAACATAATGTCACAAATGGAAAGGTGCATATTAATTGAGCAAAAATTAATGAAAACTTTTTTTTAAAAAGTGCATAAAGCAAAAAATGAAGATCTCGTCATGTATTTAAAGAAAGGATTCATCAGCATCATCAGAGTGAACATATGTCATTTAACAGTAAACTAATTATGAAACAAGGAAGGATCTATAATGGCAAACTGGACGTAATTGTGAACGTTCAGTACGTTGGCTGTAGAAAATTAAGAAAAGCATGGCATTTAGTTTTTTAAAGATTTGTGGTGATAAAGCGTCATCGCTGATGAAAATCCAACATGCTGAATGACCACATCAGTATCTATGTGTGATGATAAACAACTGCAAGGCAATGACTGATTACTGGTAGCACATAAATTCAGAGTTGGAAATGTGTGCAGTAGCTAGTTTGAGAAGCGACAAGCAGTAAAAAAAACCTTAACTCTATTTGTACGAACATAAGAACAAACCTAATAAATAATCCTCATGGTAGAGAATGATTTATTGTTCTGTCATAGAGTTTTACATTTAACCGGAGCAGCCTAACATTATATATATTTTCAAATAATATCTTTCTTTTCTACTAAGATCTCACTAGAAACAACCACCAATTCTGGTGCCCTGCAGGAAACTACACCTTACAGGGTGCATTCAAATTTACTTTGCACAAGTACCTGAACATGCACCTCTGTCCTGGAAGAATTAGATTAGTAATTAGGAACGGGTCACCTGTAAAAGCATGAAGGATGAGCAAGTAACAACAATTGCCATGTTAGCATTCATTTCAAGAGGGCTTGAATACAAAAGCAGGGATGTGATGCTGAGGCTTTATAAGGCACTGGTGAGGCCTCACCTTGAGTATTGTGAACAGTTTTGAGCTCCTCATTTAAGAAAAGATGGGCTGGCATTGGAGAAGGTCCACAGGTGGTTCACAAGGATGATTCTGGAAATGAAAGAACCATCATACGAGGAACATATGATGACTCTGGGTCTGTACTCGCTAGAATTTAGAAGGATGAGGGGGATCTCATTGAAACCTTTTGAATATTGAAAGGCCTAGACAGAGTAGATGTGGAAAAGATGTTTCCCATGGTTGGGGATCTAGGACAAGAGGCATGCATATTGAGGGGATGCATTTAAAACAGATGCGGAGAAATTTCTTTAGCCAGAGGATGGTGAATTTGTGGAATTTGTTACCACAGGCAGCTGTGGAGGTCAGGTCATTGGGTATATTTAAGGCAGAGATTGAGAAGTTCTTGATTGGACACAGCATCAAAGGTTTCAGGGAGAAAGTTGGGGATTTGGGTTGAGTGGGGAGAAAAAAGGGCCAGCCATGATAATGGCAGAGCAGACTCAGTGGGCCAAATGGCCTAATTCTGCTCCTATGTCTTACGGATTTGATGGAAATAGAGGAACAACCCATTACGCTATAGTTTGCACCTTTCTTCACATACAACCAATTGGGAATTGGATCTCTATCTAGCACGATAACACATGTTTTATCCAATGTATTTCCAAACATCCAGATTTATATATTGAGTAATGTGAAGAATGTATAAATGACTTGAGTTTTACATTAGAGTGTCTCTGAAAGTTGTCCAAATTCTGTCAAGAGCTGTCTGGATATTATTGCAGTTTGCTTGAGAGTTTCAATTTTTTTTAACTGTTATCCATTCCCAGCAATTCCAAGGCAAAGCCTATTAATCATTAAAAAGTATAGCCTGGAAATTAAGTCATTATTATTTAGTGTTACTCTTATTTTTGAATACAAGCCTCCACAGGTAAGTGAATTTGAGTTCAGAACGCACATTACTAATAAGGACAATGGAGTCAATGGAATACTTTCTAGACTACTCTATAAGAAAGAAAATTCATCAGAGGCTCTTCATTCATCATGCTGCATATAAGTAGCAGAAAAATATTATATGCCTGTATCAAGCCACTATGTTTCAATCAATTCTCTAATGAGTGATGTGCAAGGATAAATGTTAAATTTATTCTGTAGCTGATATCCTTCCAGAAGGAAGTTTGTTCTTAAAAAATCCACTTGTGTCTTGCATATATTTTTTTGTATTCATTTTCAGAATGCAAAATTGCCCTCTGAGGATATGCTTTTGTGCCAGCTTCTGCATCCACTTCATTTTTCCTGTGAAGGTCAACGTACTGGTATTCCCACAGTGCTGTTTGCAATTTAAACCTAGTGATGAAGGACCAGAAATATACTTCCAAGTTAGGCTATGCACATCTTGAAGGGGAACTTGCAGGTGGCGGTGTTCTGATGCCCCGTCCTCTTTGGTGGTTAGCAAGAAACCACTGGGGCAGCCTTGATGAGCAACTATAGTGTATTATGCACTGTAAATGATAGACACCAAATGTGTACCAGTGATGAAAAGAAAGAATATTTCTGGGGTGGACAGGGTACCAAAAGAGACTGCTTTGTCCTGGGTGGTGCTGGATGTTTCGAGTTGCAGAGGCCAATAACCCAGGCAACGGGAGAGCAATTCATCACATTCCTGAAATGCACCCAGGTAGATACTTTAAAGCTCCATTAATACAGCATGCTCAAGCATTTGTGCCAGAATTGATTTTCTAGTCTAATCAGTTGTTATTATAGTAATCTCCAATAATTTTTTTAACTAGATGTTACACTCAAGAATATAGGCACCCCACACTTCCAATGTTATAGAAAGGTTGTATTCCCAGAAAAACATCTGTATTGGGACTTTCTGTAATTCAAAGCACATTATATGCCACATGCATCAAGAAATTATATTTCAAAACAAAAATCAATGTTCAGATCAAAGTCAAGTTAAGTTCATATGTGCATCAAACAACTGAAAGCAGTATCATAAGCACCTGGCAACGTGTAAGCAGCATTCACAAGAAAAACAAATTACAAGAGAGAACACTATTTAATTAGCCCATTTTAGTGCAAACTGATCAGTGGTGATAGTGTTACTAAACTGGTTTGGCTGTTGCCAGTTAGTTCAAGAAAGAGATAGTTGAAGGGAGGTTGTGGCTCTTGAACCCGGTGGAGTGGGAGTACAGGATTCTACCTGGTGTGCGATGGCAGCTGAAAAGATGGCGTAACCCAAATCATGAGGCTCCTTGACGTTGTATGTTGTAATCTTGAGAAGATCCCTCCTAGTGATAAGGAGGGAGGTGCTTATAGGAAAAGTCCCCAACTCTGTGTTAACTCTATTATACTTCTTTAACTCCCCCTCACAAGGTCTTTGAAAGCGAATTTTTATTTGAGAGCAGATTTTTTTGGCATCGATTTGTGAATTCCATAATAGTGAATTTCCATTAGTTGAACTGCTGTTTCAAGGAAGAAGTAAAACAGTACTCCAGCAAGCAGGTGTGCAGTGTAAAGGTTTGGTATCAGGAGACGAGCTGCTTGCTGCAGAATATTTAACCTTTAACCTGCTCATGAAGCTATGGAATTTACCTAACCAGTCAAACTGAGTTTTTGATCAGGATTGGTCCCAGGATATTGGTGGGAAGACTCAGTGATTGCAATGATTCTACATCTTTATGATAGGTCATTAGATTCTCTCTTGTTGGTGGTGGCCATTGGTCATCATTTAGGAGTCCATGGCTAAATACTGTTTCAGTTTGTCATGTGTAGACACAAGCTGCTTTGTTTGGAGGAGCTGCAAATGGAGTTGAACATAATGGAATCATTAGAATTCATCAACACTTACGACTGTACGACAGAAGTTAAGACATTGATGAAACAACCAGAGACAGTTGGGCTGAGGACACAGCCTGGAGGAACAATATCCTGCCCTATGGCTATAATGATTGTCCTCCGACAACCACATATCTCTCCCTTTGTGCAAGGAAGGGCTTCAGTCTTTGGAGTATTTGCCCGATGATACTTAATGACTTCTGTTTCACCTTGGCAGTGATTGGGAGTTCACTTTGGATGGTGATTAAATCAGATTTAGATTAGTTCTACGAATTGCGAATGAGGTGGATTTAGGCAATATCCTACACTGATAGGTTGATGCAATTGTTGTATGTGAACTGGAGCAGCTTGAGCTAGGGCCACAGCTAATTTTGAAGCTCAAGTTTTCAGGACATAAAAACCACACCTGGTTCCATAGTCAGCTATTTCTCGACCATGTGAGAAGAAACAAAATTTGTGGAAGCCAGCTTCTATGATGGTAGGTAGCTCAAGCAGCAACTAAGAAAGACCATCTTTCTAGCACCTCATTGAAAATGTCTCTGAATGCTTCAACCTTTTCTTCAGCACTAAGAAACTGGGCACATTCAGTGTTAATAATGGGGATATTCTTGTTTGGAGCCTCGTCTTCCATTTAGCTGTTTAATTGCCTGCCACCACTCACAACTAGCTGTGGGTGGGTGGAATATAAAGCTTTCAAATAATCTTTTAGTTGCACAAGTAGTTCTGTTAAGATAGGCATTTCATAATTATTTTATATTCAAAATACTGCATTCTGCACAATGGAGGTGATAAAAATTCCTTTTAAAGGTCAACAGGCTTATTACCAATTAGCTCAGTTGTTGAGATGCACTTGTACAGAACTATGCTTGTATTTATATTTCTCAGAGAGAAAATATTCCCTTGCTGTCTACAGAAGTGCTTACATTTCCAAATATTTGTACATTGAATAATTCCTCTATTAAACATTTTAACTAGAATCACAATTTCACTTATTTATTACATTCTTCCTGATGATTCTTGAAATCTTTGTACATAGCAATTCTATTAATTCACCACACTATTTGGAAAAGATTGGTTTTTTTTAATCCAATTTATATCTAAAACTACTTGTGTAGTTAAGTACGATTCTTAGATGTATATTCATTTTGTGGGTAAATACTACTGTTGTTAGTTTAAACTTCTGCTATTGGTGAAATTGCAACATCTGTTGTTGCCTACTTTTCCATTAGTTATTTTTATATCATATTAAATATTAAAACCCTGTTGTCAGATCCTGAGTTCATCTATTATTCACTTAATACCTTTGAGCCTATATCATTACAAGTTTTGTTGTACAAGATTCTGGACATATTTACAGTTTGATGACATAATAATTAAAGAGAGAATTCTATTCAAACTTGTCACCTTTGAAAATATGATGAAACCAAACTATATACTGTGCCGTGCAAAAGTCTTAGGCACCCTGGATTTTTTATACTAATTTTGTGTTAGATGTTTATTATTTGTCTTCTGCATTAGTGTGTCAGAAGGGCAAATTTTAGCTTCCCAAACATTCATTTTCCAAAAACATTAAATGTTAGAGAATTTTTTGTATTTCATTAAAGTAGCATATTAAGTAATAGACCATTTTTAAAATAAAAACTTCATTACTGTGCAGATATATAGCCCAGTGCATGATTAAACAAAGATGATAAACAGATGTCAATGATCAATAACATAGAATTGAATGAACTAAAGTGATTAATTGTAACTGAAATGATGTGGATTGAATCAACCTGGCCCAAGGAGAATCAAACTAAAAAGGTAAGGATGTCTCAGAGGTGACAGTTTAACCTTCAAATAGTTGATTCTTACACCCTGGCAAGAGCGAGCATAGCAACAAGACACGAGGTGGTCATCCTACATCAGCAAGGTCTCTCCCGATCAGAAATTTGCAGCAGACAAGAATTTCAAGGTGTGCTGTCCAAGCTGATCTGAAGAAGCACAAAGAAACAGGTAAGGTTGAGGACCAGAAATGGAGTAGTCGGCCATGGAAGCACAGTGCAGAAGACAAGAGATGCATCAAACTGATGTTCTTCCTAAATCAGAAGAAATCCCGCAATGAACTCACAGAAACAACTGGAACCCAAGTACACTCCTCTAGAGTCCAGAGAAGTCTTGTCAGATGGGGTATTCATGAATAAGTTTCTGCCAAATAGCCATTCCTTGGAAGTGGAAATAAAGCCAAGTGACTCACCTATGCACAAAAACACAAGGAGTGGGGTGCTGAACAATGTCAGCAAGTGCAGAATCAAAATTTTATACCTTTGGCTCAAACAGGATGCAGTTTCTCCATAGAAGAGGTGGAAAGTGCTACATGGATGAGTGTCTGCAGCCAACAGTGAAACATGGTGGAGGTTCCCTGTAGGTTTAAGAGTTACTTCTGCAAATGGGGTTTGTGATCTGGTCAGAATTAATGGAATCCTCAATACAAGCAGATTCTTATTCATCACCCACTACCATCAGGGAGGCCTCTGATTGGTCCCAACTTCATTCTGCAGCAGAACAATGACCCCAAACACACAGCCAAGGTCGAAAAGAACTACCTTCAGCAAAACAGAGAACAATGAGTTCTGCAACAAAGAGCCTTCATAGAGCCCTGATCTCAACATCATCAAGGCCATCTGGGATTACCTGGAGAGACAGAAGCAAACGAGCTAGCCAAAGTCTGCAGAAGAACTGTGGCAAGTTCTCCAAGATGCTTGGAACAGCATAGCAGCCAATTTTATTATAAAACTTGCATGACAGTGTACCTAAGAGAATTGATGCAGTTTTAAAGGCAAAAGGGTGGTCACACCAAATATTAATTTGATTTTATTTTTGCTGTTTACTGCCCTTTATGCTTCTTTTAAATATTTAGAAACTTCCTATTTCATTACTTTTGAAAGCATCTTCACTTAACTGATTTTTATGTGTGCCCAAAACTGTTGCATATTATTCTTATCATGTTTAGACTTCAAACATTAAATTAGTGTCAAAGTTCCATCATAAGTTTATATTAGGTTAAAATTGAATTTTGCAAAAAGTTCTTGTATTACTCTGCCATTAAACCCCAAAAGGAAAGATCACAAAGGACATGTATCTGAAGACTAGCTGTAATAGGATTAATTAAATGACTAGGGTTATTTTTGAAATAGAGCATCAAAAAGCTATACATGTGAAACAAGAAATAATATACTCATACTATAATCAACAGTGAAAATACAAGATAATCTTTAACACCACATATCCTGAGTAATTTTGTATGAGTATTGTTGAACTATAGGTGTACAGTTTCAAGATCTACAAACAACCAAGGATATATTGTGCAGCATATGCAATATTAATAGTGAAGTACATGCCTTTTCTGCTCAAAGAATGAAAGATCTTTCTAAAGCAAATGATTACTTATAATTCTTTTTAAAATTAGAATTGAGCATGTGAGAAGAGGAAACTACCAAAGTAAGCCATATAGGATTTGTCAGTCACAAAACTACACTGCACATAACTAGATAGAAAGAACAACAGAAAGGAGTCTTCAAACTTTTTTATCCTAGACTTTTTATTCTCATAAATGTGCATTTTGGCTGGTGTTGGTTTGATTTGATTCAGAATTGTTGTTATTAAAATACTTAAGCATTGAACAATACAGAATCGGGTCAGGCCCTTTCGGCCCATAGTATTGTGCCAAAATAACTAGTAGTTAAATACCTAACTGTACGACTCTTTCTGCCTACACTATGCCCATATACCTCCATTCTCTGCACATTCACATGCCTCTTGAGCTTCTTGAACGTCTCTATTGTATTTCCCTCGACCACCACCCCAGGCACCCACTACTCTTCTACGTTGCACATCCCCTTTAAACTTAACTGCAGTTTCTCTGATATTAGATAATTCTACCCTGGTGTTAGGGAGTATTCAGGAGTCATGTGAATAAAGCTGTTATTAATTTTTTTTAAACATTTTCAATTCTTAATGTAAATTATAAAATGCAAGCAGTAATTTGTAATTAAAAGCACACCTATGAAAATAGATAATACTGTCTGTGGAGCACAGGTTGCCTCACAACTTGGGACTAACTACAGGAAAGATGTAATGTAAGACAATGGGCTATGTTGATTGGGCCTGCATCAAACCAGGCTGCAAGGCTAATTTATTTGTACAAATGTAAACAGGTCCAAGGAAGCTTGCAGACGAGATTGATGTTGTCACTTAGCACACCAAGCAGCTGATCTGTCAATAGTTTTGGATATCTGGATTCCCAGTCCTCAGAAACATTTAGACTACTTGCATGATTTACTTTGCCCCAGCAACGCTGTTTAAACATTCAGACGTGTCTGTCAAATCAAAGGAAGCTTTGTAAACCCAAAATAATGAAGTAAACAAAGTCATTATAACTATTGAAATTGTATTGAATCATCTACTGTTACCTTGATCTTAAGGGTATAAAAATGTGATACTTTTGGGTTTGAGAGACTCTACCAAGGTCTCCAGAAGATTGCCTGCTTGTCATGGTGAATAAGGACTTTTATATATTCAGCTTCAGTGACACCAGTCAGAGAGAGAAAAATACCAGCCCTCTATCTTTGCCTCTCAGTACCTCTATCAGATCTCACTCTGATGTTCCAGACAAAACAACCACGTTTTTCTGACTCCCTTTACAGCAGATACCCTCCAATCCAGACAGCATCGAGTAAATCTCAGCTGCATTCTTCTCCAAAGCCTCCACATCCTTCCTATAACGGGGTGGACAGAATGAATGCAATACTCCAAAAATGGCCAAACCGAAGTTTTATAAAAAAACTGCAACGTAACTTACTGACTCTTGAATTCAGCACCTTGACTTATAAGGGCAAACATACCATATACAGTCTTTACCACCCTATCAAACAGTGCAGCCACTTTCAGGGAGCGATGGACTTAAACCTCAAGATCTCTCTGGACATCAACACTGCATGGAACTGGATCTGCAGCTGTGTGGTCTGCGGCTATTGGCACAGCACTGAACTGACTGACTAGGAGGCTTTGGTCATGGCTGTTGGCTCCCGG
Organism: Hemitrygon akajei; assembly: GCF_048418815.1. Taxonomy (NCBI): domain Eukaryota; kingdom Metazoa; phylum Chordata; class Chondrichthyes; order Myliobatiformes; family Dasyatidae; genus Hemitrygon; species Hemitrygon akajei. The sequence continues at coordinate 89,364,060 of NC_133131.1, read as the reverse complement.
ACTGGCTCTACTCGCCTTGGCGGCTCGAGGCTGTGGCTTGATGCTCAATGCTTTGTGTGTTATTTGTTTGCCTTTTTGCTGTTTGTGCAATTTGTTCTTTTTTTTCATACATGTCATGGTCTTGTGTGGGGGTTTTCTTTAAATGGTGATTTGTTTTGAGGCTATCTGCCAGAAGATGAATCTCAAGGTTGTATACTGTATACATACGTGGAGAATAAATGCACTCTGATTTTAATTTTCTTGTCATGAACAGTGTACTGTCCCTTTTGCATTAAATCTCCCAAGGTGCAATACCTCACATTTTAAACTCCATCTGCCACTTCTCTGCCCAAATCTGCAACTTATCTATACCCACTTTATCCTTCACCATCCACACTATCCACAACACTACCAATCTGAGGTACAATGATCCCCAGCCATTTAAATCTCATAAGTATTTTAGAGTAGGGTCTAATCGGGAAGTGAAGAACGAATGAATGGTCTGAAGATAGATTATACCCAAAGACAAATGATTAGGGTTAGCATTAGAATAAGTATGAAACTTTGGAGTAACAGACATTCCTATGAAAGGGAACACATACAATAAGCATCAGGAGTTCAACTACGCAGAGTGGAAGATTGCAGCGTACATGCTCTGTGGTTTTAAGTGTGTAACGTTTAAATTTTTATCCATCTTTTATATTTTGTTTAATATGAGAATTAGTGTGAAAATATCTGAGGAAGAGGTTATACCCAGGTATATCTGTTGGAATAGTATCTATTAAGGGCAGACAATGGCAATCTGAGAATCCTAATGACCCCAGCCAGCCCTCAACCCTGATTACTGCCATCCACAGACCCATTGTCCACAGGGAGAAGCAGAGGAATTTGTCAGAGCTGCCCTCACTTAAAGTTGCTTGTGGGAATACAGAGTTCCAGTGCAAGCTTGAATCAATTATTGAAATTCATCAGATGCACCCAAAGGACATGCACACGTTGGTGAAATTGAATTGAATTGACTTACATCCCTCATATACACGAGGAGTTACGTCACGTCTCCATCTAAATATGCAAAGTGCAATTTATAATAAATAGTACGTACAACAGGACAGTCAGTATAACATAGTGTTACGTACCCGTGGGTATCTTGTGCCTGTCACATGACCATGATGTAATTGAGGCTATGCTGGGCATGAGGTCATGGTCTTCTGATGGTGGAGTGATGTCATTTTCCCGCCAGTGAGAGGTCATGTGATAGTTTTTTTTCAACAGGGTATAAAAGGAGAACCCGTCCCTGTGATGTGGGACAGTTTGTGGCTGAATTCACCAGTGACTCCATGTTGCTGCGTATTCGATGTTATGACACAGATTTATTTTAAAGTGGAGTTTTACTTTCTGCCTTAAGTCAAAGGTCATTGCCTGCAGTTTTGCTACAACACTGCCAGTTAAAATCCAGTCAGAGAGTGAAGATTTGTCAAAGTTCAGGAAGCTGAAAGATCAAGGAAAGTTGATGTCGGCTGTGAAGCAGCTTCGGCCTTTATTTAATCTTCGCAAGAGGAATTAGTAACTTGTGTCCATGATAACTCCTGTTTTGCCAAAAAAGAGCAGAGAGTTGGATGCAGAGTTTCGCCAAGGAAAGGTCAGTGCCTTTAAGCCGTTTTATTTCCTTCCATCGTAAATCCCTCGGCAAAGCATACTTCACCTGTGATGAGCAGTAACGTCATGAAAGAGGATCTAATTACTTCAAGGAAAGTCTCTCCTTTAACTGACTGTAAATCATTTTGGACTTTTTGCAATACTATTTTAAAGAACTGAGTTCGCATTCCTCACTTTAAGAACAGTTCGAGCTGCTGTATCGCAGCTGACTTCTGGTTAAGTTAGTCGTTTGTTTACTTTTGGGGGTTTTTTTTAAGCAGTGTTTAATAAATGTTTTATTTGTTATAAAAAACCTGTCTCAATCATATATTCATTGTTGCCGGATCGTAACAATAGAAATACAATTGTATCAGCGTACATTAATCAATCTGATGGCCTGGTGGAAGAAGCTGTCCTGGAGCCTGTTGGTCCTGGTTTTTATGCTGCGGTACCCTTTCCCGGGGATAGTAGCAACTGAAAGAGTTTGTGGTTGGGGTGACACGGGTCCCAATGATTCTTCGGCCTTTATACACACCTGTCGTTGTAAATGTCTTGAGTAGTGGATAGTCACATCTACAGATGTGCTGGGCTGTCCGCACCACTCTCTGCAGAATCCTCCGATTGAGGGAAGCACAGTTCCCATACCAGACAGTGATTTAGCCAGTCAGGATGCTCTCAATTGTGCCCCTGTAGAAAGATCTTATGATTTCGGGCTCATATCAAACTTCCTCAACCGTCAAGGTGAAAGAGGCTCTGTTGTGCTTTTTTGACCAAATAGCCGGTATGTACAAACCACGTGAGAACCTCAGTAATGTTTATGCCGAGGAACTTAAAGCTGTTCACCCTCTCAACCTCAGATCCATTGATGTCAATAGGAGTTAGCTTGTCTCCATTCCTCCTGTAATCCACAACTAGCTCCTTTGTTTTTCCGACATTGAGGGAGAGGTTGTTTTCTTGACAGCACTGTGTCAGGGTGATAACTTCTTCTCTGTAGGCAGCCTCAATAATATTTGAGATTAGGCCAATCAATGTAGTGTTGTCAGCAAATTTAATTAGCAGATTGTGTCTGTGGGTGGTGACACAGTGACAGATATACAGAGAATAAAGGAGGGGGCTTTTGAAACAGCCCTGAGGGGCACCTGTGTTGAGAATCAGAGGGGCAGAGGTGAGGGAGCGCACTCTTACCACCTGCTGGCGATCTGACAAGAAGTCCAGGATCCAGCTACACAAGGCAGGGTGAAGGCCGAGCTCTCTGAGCTTCTTTTTGAGTCTGGAGGGAATCATGGTGTTGAATGCTGAACTGTAGTCCAAGAACAGCATTCTCACATAAGCATCCTTCTTCTCCAGATGTGTAAGGACAGTGTGTAGAGCTGTGGCTATTGCATCATCTGTTGATCAGTTGTGTCAGTAGGGAAGTTGTAGGGGATCCAGAGTGGGTGACCAGCCTCTCAAGCACTTGCTTATTATTGAGGCGAGTGCGACAGGACGCCAGTTGTTCAGACATGTTACCTTGGTCTTTTTAGGTGCAGGAACAATGGTGGATATTTTGAAGCAGGGGGAGCTCTACACGGAGAGGTCTCCGAGAAAGATATGGGGCAGCATTCCCCAGGGAGGGCAAGATGGTACTTGGGAAACTAGTGAGTGCTCCAGGAATGAGGACAGATTTTACTTCTTTAATGGGGAAGTGAGGCAGTGACTGGGTACAGATGAGAGTAACTGGGGAATGACAGTATATCAGTGGCTCAGAGAGTTGATGAACCTGCCTTGGATTATGCAGAGCGAAAAAGTATCGAGCATACCTATTTCCTATTCAATCTTTCCTTATAACTCAAGCCCTCCAGTCCCAGTACTACCCTTGTAAATTTTCAATGTACTCCTTCAACCTTATTTACATGTTTCCTGTTGATAAGTGACCAGAACTGCACATAGTCTTCCAAATTAGGCCTCACCATCTTCTACAAATTCTACATAACATCCCATCTCCTGTACTCAATACTTTGATTTATAAAGGCCAATGTTCCAAAAGCTTTCTTTATGACCCTATCTACCTGTGCCACCACTTTCAATGAATTATGGACCATTATTCCCAGATTCCTTTGTTCTACCACACTCCTCTGTGCCCTAACATTCAGTATGTCCTGGTTGGTCCTGCTGAAGTGCAACACCTCACATTTGTCTGCATTAAATTCTATCTGCCATTTTCAGCCCATTTTTCCTGCTGGTTAAGATCATGCGGTGAGCTCTGATAGTCTTACATGCAGTCTACTACACCCACAACTGTGATATCATCCACAAATTGCTGATCCAGTTAACCACATTATCATTCAGATCATTGATATAGATGACAGACAACCTAGCACTGACACTTAAGGTACTCCACTAGTCACAGGTCTCCAGTCAGGGGGGCAACCATCTACTACCACTCTTTGGCTTCTACCACAAAGTCATTGTCTAATGCAACTCACTATCTCATCTTGAATGTCAAGCAACTGAACTTTCTTGACAAACCTCCCATGCGGACCTTGTCAAAATGTCTTGCAAAAGTCCAGGTAGACAACATCCATTGCTTTGCCCTCATCAACCTTCCTGGTAACATTCTCAAAAAACTATATGTAATTGGTTAGACACAACCTACCACATACAAAGTCATGCTGACTATCCCTAATCAGTCTATGTCTGTCCAAATACTCATATCTGGCCCCTTAGACCATATATGTCAAACTCAAGGCCCGCGGGCCAAATCCGGCCCGCGGTGGAATTATCTTTGGCCCGCGAGATAATATCTAATTACTATTAAAGCTGGCCCCAGTAATCGAAGCGCCTATGGCGTATGATATGGCTAATGCTGAGTTTATTCAGGTACCAGGTTTTCAGGGTTTTTAGTGTTTATTCGGCAGTCTTGCTCGGCAGTCTTCTTCATAAGAAACGGAATTTGTAAAGTGAAACACTTTGTAGTTATAGCAGAGACTGAGACACATGAGAGCAGGCTGAAAAAACGGAGGCAACGAAAGCTGCGTTCGCACGCGTCCGACTGATCCGGCCCGCATGAAGCTGCACTTTGCTCAATCTGGCCCGTGACCTAAAATAAGTTTGACATCCCTGCCTTAGACTACCTTTCAATATCTTTCCCAGTATTTATATCAGGCTCAGTTGCCTATAATTATTTTTAGAGCCTTTCTTAAACAGTGGAACAACATTAGCATTTTTCCAATCCTCTGCCACCTCATCTGTTGCTGAGGATGATTTAAATATTTCTGCTAGGACTCCTGCAGTTTCTGTACTTGCCTGCCACAAAGTCCAAAGGAACACCTTGTCAGACCCTGGAGATTTATTCACCTTAATTTACAGCAAGACGCTAATCACCTCCTCCTCTCTAATCTGTATGGGGTCCATTAAGTTGATGCTGCCTTGCCTCACTTCCATAGTCTCAGTGTCCATCTCCTGAGTAAAGACAAATGCAAAAAATCCATTTAAGATTTCCCCATCTCTTTTGGCTCCATACATAGATTACCATTCTGATCTTCCAAAGGACCAATTTTGCCCCTTTTGCTTTTACCGTGTTGGTACAGTCCCTTAGGATTCTCCTTCACCTTGTCTGCTAGGGCAACCTCATAATTTTGTTTAGCCCTCTGAATTTCTTAAGTGTTCTCTTGCATTTCTTATGCTCAAGTATCTCATTGTTTCCTACTTCCCTATATCTGCTATGCATTTCCTTCCTTTTTTCTTAACCAAGGCCTCAATATCTCTTGAAAAATAAGGTTTCCTACACAGGTTGTCTTTACTTTTTATTCTAACAGACTCATACAAGTTTTGTACTCTCAAAAGTTTCACTTTTTAAGGCCTCCTATTTACAAAGTACACTTTTGCCATAAAATATCCTGTCCCAAGCCACACTTGCCAGATCCTTTCTGATACCATCAAAATTGGCCTTTCTCCAGTTTAGAATCTCAGCCTGTGGATCAAACCTATCTTTTTTATCTATTACTTTGAAACGAATTGCAGATACCTGGGAACACCACCACTTGGAAATCCCCCTCCAAGTCACTCACCATCCTGATTTAGAAACTTATCACTGTTTTTTCATTGTCGTTGGGTCAAAATCATGAAATCCCCCCCCCCCCCAACAGTACTGTGGGTGTACCTACACCTCAGGGACTGCAGCGGTTCAAGAAGGCAGCTCATCACCACCTTCTCAAGGGCAACTAGGAATGGGCAATAAATACTTGCTTAGCTAGCGATGCCAACATCCCGTAAATAGATCATTTTTTAAATATTATTATCACTAGATGCAAAGTGTGCCCCTACACAAACTTCTGTCACCTGCCTCTCTCATTCCCTAACAGGAGATCAAATATTGCACACTCTCTCACTGGGGTATCTCTGTACGATTAAGGAAACTTTCCTGAACACATTTGACAAACTCTATCCCATCTGGTCGTTTTACAGCATGGGAGTCCCCAGTCAATATGTGGAAAATTAAAATCACCCACTATAATAACCTTGTTATTTCACTCCTGATGAAGGGTTTCGGCCCAAAACGTCGTCTCTACCTCCTCCCATAGATGCTGTCTGGTCTGCTGAGTTCTGCCAGCATTTTGTGCTTTTATTCACTATAATAACCTTATGTTTATTGCAACAGTTTGTGATCTCTCAATTAATTTGTTCCTCTAAATCTCACGGAGTGTTGGGTGATCTATTAAATAGCCTTATTGACATGGTAATACAGTACTTTTCTTATTCCTCAGCTCCACCCATAAAGCCACACTAGATGAGATCTCCACTAGATGTGTCCTGACCGACCACAGCTGTAAAATTTTCCCTGACTATTAACACCACCACTCCCCACTTTAATCCCACCCATTCTGTCATGTCTACTTTCTTTTCTTTTTGCACTATATAGTTAAATTTAATGCTTTAAATATAATGTTATGTATAGATATACATATTTCTTACTGTAATTTACAGCTTCCGTTATGTATTGCAATGTACTGCTGCCACATAATAAATTTCATGACATATGCCAGTGATATTAAATCTGATTCTGTCTTTTAGATAGCCATTTAGAGATGATAGTTTAGATGTAAATGCCCATAGGGACAAGATAGGTTCAAAAATGGGGACGGGATCCGAAGTAAAGAACATTTTTGCTGTTCTACAAGGCAGTCCTACAAAGAGTTGAATGCTGACTGGCAACTCCTGCACTGCCACTAATGTCAAATTGTATCTGTCTCTGTCGTTCCTTTGGATTCATCAGCTGCATGGAGAAGGGGAGCCGGCTACATGGGTATGGAGGAGCTCATTCTGCATTTTCTACTGCCCTGGCTTGCATACTGGATTGCTCATCATGTAGACGGCTGAGACACAACATCCATGTCGACCCCGACCAATGTTGGGCTTTCAAACATCAACCAGTTCAGTTCTTGATGTAAATTGTAAGCAGTAAATTGAAGCTAAAAAACACCCCTTTGTACATAAAACCATACTATCTGTGCAGCACAGGCTGGCTGCCCAAGAGATGCAACATAAAACAATAGGGCTATGCTAACTGGGGCTGCCTCAAACCAAGCAAAATTATTAAATGGCTGAACTATTTGCACCATTGCAAACAAGTTCAAGGAAACTCACAGACCAGACTGATATCACTTAGCACATCAGGAAGATGGTGTTTCACTAGTTTAGGGTATCTGGGAAGCTTTTAGACTAGTTGTATGAATTACTTTACCCCATCAAAGGTGTTTGAACACTCAAAGACGTCTATCACTGCAGATACGTAATTCAAAGGAAGCATTTTCCAACCCAAAATATTTAAGTAAATAATGTCATTGTAACCAGTGAAATTGTATGGAATCTCCAACCTTTGATCTTAAGGGTATAAAAATGCAATGTAATTTTGACTTGTTTGACTCTACTGAGAGGGTCTCCAGAAGACTGCCTGCTTGTCACAATGAATAAGGACTTCTATATCTCCAGCTTTAGTGTCTCTCCAGTGACTCTGATTGCAGTCACTACAAATGGGAGAAAGATACTAGCAGTCTATCTAAGCTTTGCACCGTCTCAATCAGATTTCGGTTTAGTTCACTTTTCTGCCCCCATCTGCAATGGATCAATATATCACTGCATCCTTTGGCATCTACTCTATCTACAACACTACTAATCTGAGGTATATTGATTCCAAGCCATTTAAATCTCATAAGCGGTTTAGAACAGGGTGTAACTGGGAAGTGAAAAAAGAATGCATGGTCTGTACATAGATTATATCCAAAGACAAATGGTTTGAACCCTAACCTTCTCAAGGGTAATTATTGATGGGCAATCAATGATGGCCTGGCAGGCAACAAACAGATATTAAAAATGAATAGGTAAGTTTCAAAATTCCTCTCCAAATTTGACCTTTAGATTTCCAAAGCTGAAATTCCATCCTAGTAATGTATTGAAAATCACATATACTTTAGCATATCTGGAGACCGATCTGTAATCTGTGGGTAATGGCTCAGATTTTATTGTCACAGGTCATTATGAATGCCATCTTGAAATAACTGACACAGTGTCAGAGAAACTAAAGACATCCTGGGGTCCAATAACAACGTCCAAGCTGCGATGGGGTTCCACTCAGACACTGAAAATAGTGCAGCCCCCAAAACTTCCCTGAAGGTCTTTGACTGCCAGCAAACCCCTAGAATTGGTTAGCCATTTGCCAGCTGATGGGGTTGTAATTAAATGAAGTATTGACAAATAAAGTGTTTAAAATATCTTTACAAATCTTTAAAATATATTATTTTAAGGAAAGGAACTTTCCTCCTTAACTTTCCTGACCACCCTGCCGCTCAACAATCCTCACTCAAATGGGGCTGGGAATCCTGTGGCAGGTCAGCCAACAGTAATTCTGAACTTTTCTGCTTCTGTTTCAGGATTTTAAGCACCTGCAGTTCATACCCATCCCCACCAAACTTTCATCAATGACATGCGCGACTTACTGCACCAACTGCAAATCCAACTTGAGAAAATATTAGAATACGTCTCACCAAACATTGCTGACAAAGGTCAGGTCAGGGGGTAGATCTGAGCCACACTTCCAAGAACAGATTGCAATATATTAACATAGAACGTAGAATAGTACAATGTTGTGCCGACCCTTAAACCCTGCCTCCCATATAACCCCCCCCCCCCCACCTTAATAGCATTTCTCAAAATGCATAACAGGGATAGTGAAGCCGAGTTCTATTCATTTGGGTTATGTAAGCATTTAGTTGGCATGCATACTTTCCCTGTTGTGTGCATTCCCATAAAGGTGGTGGTTGAGGGGTATTGCAGTTAAGAATATGGCAGTCTAATGTACTAAAGGTAAATAGAGAAAGCAAAGTTGTTAAAACAAAAGAAATCTTTTCTTTGTTGTTTGAGATTTAACAGTGGTAGCCAGGGACAGTTTCAATTTTCAGGATCTTGCTGGCATTCAATGAGAGCAAGCGCACAAAAGCTGGAAAAATTAAGTTGGATTATGGACTCAGGTTACGGAGATCGAGAAGATGAAGCAGGTCCTTGCAGTTGTACTGTCGCTTTTGGGAAGAGCAAGATATGAGGATGAGAAATTCAGTGAAAGACTTAAACAAAGATGACAGTATGAAAATGCTAATGAATGCACTAGACTCAGATTTTTTGATGGAAGGAAAGGTTCAGATTTATGAGGTATGTTGAGACCTTTACAAAAATTCAGGAAACAGTTCTACAAATAAGGCTGATTATATTACTCATCTTGAACAAAAGTACAGTTGCATGAGGAAATACAAAATGGAACTTGACACAGTATTAGCTTTTAAATTGTTGGATGCCGCATGTCTGGACATAAAGAACAGACAACAAGTGTTAACTACATGTACAGAACTTATATTTGCATTTAGGAAAATGGCACTTAAGAGGATTTTTGTAAAAAAGACTGCTAAGACAATATTTGGAATTAGTTGGGAGGCAGGAAATGTCATACTTCACTTTGCAGAAATGAGAGAGTAACCGGCGTAGGTCCCAGAGTGACCAGATGCAGTTAACATTACCTGACACAAATCACTAAACAAGTATGGCAGGTGATCAAAGCATGCAGTTTGCCAAAATACTTAGCACTAGGCAAAAAACTGTCCACACAGAATTGACTAAGTTAAGCTAACTGAAGAAAATAACAAATCTGAAGATGTAGAAGAATGCCATAATATTGTTTGCAAAGGAATCACTTACTAATCAAGAGACATCTGATGCAGAGATTTTGATGATAGCAGATCCTAAAGATTCTGTTCTTGACACATCATGCATGCGCACAGCATGTGAAGAAAAACAGCCTGAAAGCTATGTAAGTATACTAAACCAGAATGAAGTGCATAAACCAGTGAATACAGATACACACAGTTACAAAGCATTCAAATTGGAGATGGAAATATTGTACATTCTACTAAAATGATTCCTAGATTGAATGGCTTGTCATATGAAAAGCATTTGATGGATCTGGGCCTGTATTTACCAGAATTCAGAAGAATAAGGGGTGACCTCATTGAAACCTATCAAATGGTGAAAGGCCTTGTTAGAATGGATATGGAGAGGATGTTTCCTGTGGTGGGAGAGTTTAAAACCAGAGGAGACAGCCTCAGAATAGAGGGCCATCCTGTTAGAACTGAGAAGAGGCGGATTTTTTTTAGCCAGAGAGTGGTGAATCTGTATTGAATTCTTTGCCACAGGCAGCTGTGAAGGCCAAGTCTTTATGTACATTTAACGCAGAGGTTGATAGATTCTTGATTGGTCAGGACATGAAGGGATTTGGGGAGAAGGCAGAAGATTGGAACCGAGAAGAAGTGTGCATGGCACATCTCAGAAATTATTCAGTGATAATGGTGGAGAATTTAATACTGATGAATTCAGAGATACAGCAGAGAACTTTAATATTGAAGCAAAGACAACTGCGGCAAACAGTCCTTCTGGAGCGACACAATCAAACGCTTACTGGCTTAATGCTGAAGGTAAAAAAAATGGTGTGATTGAACACAGCCCTGGACTGGGCCCAATACCATGCAAAATACATGTAGCAATAGCCTGTATCAACTTTTGTTCCGCTGGAATCCAGACCTTCCCTCTGTACTGTTTAACAGGCCACTTGCTCTAGAGGGCACTACAAGGCGTGAATGCCTTGGGAAACATATTTCAGCACTGCATGCACCAAGGAAGAGAGCATTCAAAGAGCACTTAGAGCACAGCTCCGTCCTACAGATGAGAAATACGAGACAGGGAACAAATTGTATTACAAAAGGGCAGACTGTATTGAATGGAAAGACCCTGGTGTTGTCCTTGGTCAGGATGGAGTTGTGGTATTCATAATACGTGGAGGTGCACTTGTGAGAGTGTATCATTCCAGACTATGTTAGGCACAAACTAAAGATGATCAGAACTCCATGCAGAATAACACAAAAATAAAAAGCACTTACTGATACAGCGTCACATAGCACAGAGAGTGCTGAGGGAGTGCAAGTCAAGTCACTTTTATTGTCATTTCGACCATAACTGCTGGTACAGTACTTAGTAAAAATGAGACAACATTTTTCAGGACCATGGTGTTACATGACACAGTAAAAACTAGACTGAACTACGTAAAAAACAACACAGAGAAAAAAAAACACACAACAACTAGACTACAGACCTACCCAGGACTGCATAAAATGCACAAAACAGTGCAGGCATTACAATAAATAATAAACAGGACAATAGGACAAGGTGTCAGTCCAGGTTCTGGGTATTGAGGAGTCTGATAACTTGGGGGAAGAAACTGTTACATAGTCTGGTCATGAGAGCCCGAATGCTTCAGCACCTTTTCCCAGACGGCAGGAGGGAGAAGAGATTGTATGAGGGGTGCATGGGGTCCTTCATAATGCTGTTTGCTTTGCGGATGCAGCGTGTAGTGTAAATGTCCGTGATGGCAGGAAGAGAGACCCTGATGATTTTCTCAGCTGACCTCACTATTTGCTGCAAGGTCTTGCGATCCGAGATGGTGCAATTTCTGAACCAAGCAGTGATGCAACTGCTCAGGATGCTCTCAGTACAACCCCTGTAGAATGTGATGAGGATGGGGGGTGGGAGATGGACTTTCCTCAGCCTTCGCAGAAAATAGAGACGCTGCTGGGCTTTCTGTGCTATGGAGCTGGTGTTGACGGACCAGGTGAGATTCTCCACCAGGTGAACACCAAGAGGACCCAACAGAGTTGCTCAACAGTGACACAGCCCATGCTGTAGAGAGTACAGCTGTGGACTCAACAGACTCACTTGAACAGAAGTCATCACAAAGTGCAAAGACAACATGGAAGCTTCAGTCTTAAATCAGGACAAACTGAGATTTATAAACCAAGGCTCTGGTATCTCATACAAAGCTGAAGTCTTAGAACAAACAGGCAAGTTGGTACAACTTAATTACCTGGTACCAGCCACAGTCACTGTCACTGTAGGGTTAGTCAACATGTCACATGCAGACAGACTTCATATTGAACCAAGTAAAGATCAGGCTGGACCATCAGAGAAATGTCAAGATGAAGATGTCCCCATAACTAAGAAGATGTCCTAAGTAACTATTAGAAAAAAGTACAACTATATACAAGGACAAGGAATGGGAACAATTTCAAAATTTTAAAACTATCTGAACTATTTGCCAATTGGATGTATTTAATTTGTTCTCTGTTTCACCCAAAACTTCAATAGAATTACAGGAACTTGAATATTGCTATTAAAAATGTCTCTGTATCATTTAAGCACTATGGAAGACAGCAGTATTTTATTTTATATCATTATTTATTGAGATACAGTGTGGAATAGGCCCTTCCAGCCCTTTGAACCACACGACCCAGCAACCCCTAGATTAACACTATCCAAATCACTAGGCAATTTACAATCACCAATTCACCTAACAACCAGTACACCTTTGGACTGAGAGCAGACCCAGAGCAGCCCGAGGAAACCCACATAGTCACAAGAAGAATATAAACTCTTTACGGGTCAGCGGCGGGAATTGAAACAATTGCTGGTAATGTAAAGCATTGTGCTAACCACTACACTACGGTGCCAGGCAGAACTGAATCCAGTCACTAGTACAAAGAAGATGCTTGGGAAGATGAAAAGTCTGAAAGTAGGTAAGTCACCTGGAGCAGATGGACTACACCCCAGGTTTCTAAAAGACCTACATTAGATGAAGAGACTGTAGAGGCATTAGTAGTGATCTTTCGAGAATCACAAGATTCTGAAATGGTTCCCGAGGACTAGAAAATAGCAATTGTCACTCTACACTTTAAGAAGGGTGGGAGGTAAAGGACAGGAAATTATATATCACTTAGCCTGACTTCTGTGGTTGGCAAGATGTTAAGAGTACATCATTAAGAATGAGAATTTAGGATAGTTGGTGGCAAGTCTTTCCAAGATGGCGGCGCGACGCAGCTTGCAGCAGCCACTCCGGAGCTGATTTTCTGTTATTTGTGAAGTGGGGTGCCATGTCCAATCATAATCGATTGAAAATGGACGTGGGAGCACGGAAGAACATCAGGAAATCTCCAGGAAGACCTTCTTCGTTGCCGCTGCTGCTGTGAGGTCCACGACTCTGCTGGGAAGAACAGGCCCCCAGTCCTCGGGGTCGCGCTGCCGATGGCCGTTGGCGGGGCCGTCTTAATACGCTCGGCAGAGGATGGTGCTCGGAGAAGCTGTGCCGGAGGGGATGGTCGTCGGCTCAGAGGTTTGACAGACTTGGAGTCTGCTGCGGTCAGGTCGCTCTCGGTGTGTGCTGCATCTGCAAGGCTGAGTCGGGCGGCGCCGTGGAAGTCCATAGCGGGGGTATTCCCTTCTGCCGCCAGCGTGGGATAGCGAGTCTGTCGGGACCCTGGGGACTTGTGGAAACTGTGTGGTGATTTCTTTTGAACTTATAGTCCTTTAGCATCTTTGGACTATTTTTACTGTGCCCATGGTCTATTTTTTTTTTATCAATTATGCTATTGTTTGCACCGTTGTAACTATATGTTGTAACTATGTGGTTTTGTGCAGGTCTTGTAGCTTTAGTTTTTGGTCTTGTTTGTCTGGTGGATTTGGAGCTCCTTTCAGGGGACGGTAGCGCGATATTAATATGCAGCAGCCTCTCCGGACTCTGGATTGGGGATTGCCAAACGTTATGTGGATTTTCTGGTGTAGTCTGTTTTGTCATATGCTTTTGTGATATCATTCTGGAGGAACATTGTCTCATTTTTTAACTGCATTGCATTTGTGGTTTCTAAATGACAATAAACTGAATCTGATATGATAAAATTGGCCAAAGTCAACATGGTTTCCTTAAGGGGAAATCTTACTTGACAAATCTGTTGGAAGTCTTTGAGGAAATAACAGGTAGAATAGACAAAGAAGAGTCAGTGGATTTTGTTTAATTGGATTTTCAGAAGGTCATTGACAAGATGCCATACATGAAACTGCTTAACAAGAAGCCATGGTATTAGAGGCAAGATAGCAGCATTGACAGAAGATTGCCTGACTGGTAGAAGGTACATAGTGGGGGGGAAAGGGGCCTCTTCTGTCAAAGACTATTGGTGTTCTGCAGGGGTCTGTGTTGGGACCACTTCATTTCACATTATATATCAATGATCTAGATGACAGAATTGATGGCTTTGTGGCCAAGTTGGCAGACAATACAACAAAAGGTGGAGGGGCAAGCAGTGTTGAGGAAGCAGGGAGTGTGCAAAAGGACTAGAAGAATGGGGAAAGATGTGACAGATAGAATATAGTGTAGGCAAGTGTATGGCTTAGCACTTTGTTAGAAGAAATAAAGGTGTAGATTGTTTTCTAAATGGCAAGCAAATTCAGAAATCAGTGTGCAAAGGTACTTGGGAGTCCAAGTGCCGGATTCCCTAAAGATTAATTTACAGATTGAGTTGTTAGTAAGGAAGTCAAATGCAATATTGGCATTCATTTCAAGAGGAATAATATATATTAAAAAATCAAGGGTATAAATGCTATTTTTTTTAAAGAATTGGTCAGCAGTTGGGGGCACCTTACCTAAGAAAGGATGTGTTGGCATACAAGAGGGGCCAGAAGATGCTTACAAGACTGATGCCAGGCATTATGAGAACAACTTAAGCATTAGAGCTTCTTTGTCACAAATTGCAGAATTACTTGCAATTTACAAGCATGCATTAGAGTCAGTGCGGTATTCCCAACAAATACTGTAATTTTTTAATTTTTTCATGAAAACCTGCACCATCTGAGTTTCCTATAGCTTCTGCAAAATAAATTGTTTTATCAGCACATATTAGTTGAAATGCAATTAAACAACATTCACTGTTAATCGAATGTGTTATTTACTTGCAAATTCTGGTTGATTAATGACAATCTTGCAAGTCAATTTTTTCTCTGCAAGAATAATTTGGGGGAATATTATGCACCATTGTAAATAAATTCAAGGAAGCTTGCAATTAACCAAGGTATTTCAACAATCAGAGCTGTCTCCCTCTGTAGATATGCAATTCAAAAGAAGCATTGTCAACCCAAAGTACTAAGCAAATGATGTCATTGTATCTACTCAAATTGTTCCACCAGCATTTTGTGTGTGTTGCTTGAATCACCTGCTGTTACTTTTGATCTTAAGAGTATTATTTACTTATTTATTTAAGTAGTACAACGTGAAGTAGGCCCTTCTGGTCCTTTGAGCAGCACCACCACAGCAATCCCCCAACAAACCTGATTTAACCCTAACCTAATCATGGGACTATTTTTCAACGACCAGTTAACCTTCCCAGTACATCTTTGGACTGTGGGAAGAAACAAGACCCAGGGAAAACGCACACCTTCCATGGGGAGAATTACAAACTCATTACAGAGGATGCCAGGATTGAACGTTGTCCTCCAAACTCTGAGATGCAATAGCATTGTGCTAACTGCTATGCTGCCATGGTGTGATGTCTTTTCAGGTTTGTGAGCCTCCGCCAAGAGTTTTCAAAATGATGCCTGCTTATTGAATTGAAAAGACTTCTATGTCACCAGCTTCAGTGGCTTTCCAGTGACTTCGATCACAGTCACAACACAATCCTGATAATTTATACAGGTCTGAACAGAACTTCGAACTTCGCATTACTAATTCACAAATTAGCTTCCAGCATTTTGCTGTTTTACTCACCATTAGGTTCAGCATAACTGAAGGTTAGCATGTTTTCCAGCCTTCTGGCTTTTAATAGCCTTCATGTTTTTCAGAAACAACTGAACTACTGTGAGAACTCCCTTTTCTTCTTGAATTTTTTACGCATTTCCTAATGTACACAAAAACATTACAACAGGAAAGCAACAAACACTCAAAGCAGTGGGCAGGAAGTTATGGGGAGGAAGAATGGGAGGAGAGAGTGGGGCAATTGCAGAAAAATGGATTGAAGAGAAGATTGATAACTAGTGGAAGATGATGTAAAGGTGGAGTTGTGAAGCAGAGTATTTGTGAGGTGAAGCACTGAAGAGATCTGAAAATATGATCAAGAATCTCCAATTGAAATTCACACCAATTAAATACTAGAACAAAAGATATGGTATGCTACATGCCAATAAAAGAAAGTGATTAGAGTTTATTTGATGTTTATACAAGCAAAGCGCCCTTTAGTAATTTATGCACCACACTCCCTCATGAAAAAATAGATGGACTCCATATTTTTCTTATCCTAGAAATTATCTATTCATATCAAAGCCAATGTAACTCACTGTAATGTTTCACTGCTAATGTAATAATTTCTCTGTAGCAGCAGTGTTTGGGTTATGACTAGAGATAACAGGGGCTTTGGAATGTGGGCCATGTTGTTTCTTTCTTGTGTGTCTGAGAGAGGTATTCATGGTCTTTTGTTAGCGGGAGATGAAGAGAGAAGACATGAGTGGAGAGAGTTGGTAGACCACAGGATAGAGTGGACTTGAAGTGAGGGTCCAGGGATCGACGATGCTCGGAGGTCAATGAGGAATGAATGGACGGAAAATAGTGAGCTCCAACGTGCATGATAGACCGTTTCATTAAAATGGGACCTTTTGCTCTTTGTTTTCTTTACTAACCCTATACTCAAATTAAGAATTATAAAGTTTGATTGTTTAATTGCATATGGTGTACTGTCTGATATTTTGTGGTATGGATTTGTAACCGGGCAACACATCACGCAGCATCCACAGAACAATATCTTTCGAGTTTGGCTGGACTGGAGGCTGTCTTCCCCTAGACTAACACAAGCTAGCCGAACCTGAGGGTTACTCCAATAAAATTTAATACAGTGAATTCTGGCTAACTGGGAAATCAGTTGATAGGAGCAGCAACTTATTTGGGACAACACTTAAAGAACAAAAACAAATCAAGAAAATAGCCGGGATTCCTTTTGTTTATTTGGGACACAATACCGCTAACTATGGTAGGAGAATGTTGTCGAACGGTTTCTAACTACTGTCAGTTGAATGCACGTCGTGTGGCTGTCAGACACTACACCATGCTTGTTCATCAAGGTCTGTGGGACAATAATGTTGAATGCCGAACTGAAATCCAAAAACAACATTCTGACACAAGTGTGCTTGTTTTCGCTAGGTGCCCCAGGGTTCAATACAGATGGCATCTGTCGTAGAGTGGTTCTGTCAGTAAACATATTGTTGAGTGTCCAGTGTGACAGGAGTGGAATTTTTGACATGTGTCATTTCCAGT
This sequence comes from Hemitrygon akajei, assembly GCF_048418815.1. NCBI lineage: Eukaryota > Metazoa > Chordata > Chondrichthyes > Myliobatiformes > Dasyatidae > Hemitrygon > Hemitrygon akajei. Next base: position 89,346,749 of record NC_133131.1, on the reverse strand, counting down.
CATACAAAGCACTTCATGATGATTGGCATCAGTGCTACTGGTCAGTAGTCATTTGGTTCTGAAGGTGTGGTGTTCTTTGGTACAGGGATGATGGTGGTGTATTTGAAGCATGTGGGGTCAGCGGACTGGAGCTGTGAGCCTCCCAAAGTGTAACACGTCAAACTTGTCTGCATGAAATTCCATCTGCCAATTTTCAGCCCATTTTTTCAGGTGGTACAGATCCCATCGCAAGCTTTGACAGCCTTCCTCACTGTCCACTATGCCCCCAATCTTGGTGTCATACACAAACTTGCCGATCCAATTTACAACGTTATCATCCATATGGATGACAAACAAAAGCAGAGTCAGTGTAGATTCCACTAGTTATAAGGCCTCCAGTCAGAGAGGCTGCCATTCTCTAGCTTCTCCTACAAATCCAATTTACTACCTCATCCTGACAGCCAAGCAACTGAACTTTTTTGACCAATATCCCATGCGGGACCTTATCAAAGGTCTTGCTAAAGTCCATGTAGACAACATCCACTGCCTTTTCTTCATCGACTTTCCTGGCACGAAAAACTATGAGATTGATTACAGAGGACATACCAGTCACAAAGCCACATTGACTATTCTTAATTGGGCCCCGTCTATCCAATATTTGGAAACTTTCCAATAAACTACCCAGCACAAACTTCAGGCTGACCTGCCTACAATTTCCTGGCTTCTTCTTAAGGTCTTTCTTAAACAATGGATGTACATTAGCTATCCTCCAATCCTCCGGCACCTCACCTGTGGCTATGAATGTTTCAAATACCTCAGCCTAAGATCCTGTAATTTTTGCACTAGCTTCCTGCAAAGCTTGAGCGGACATCTTGTCAGGCTCTGGATATTTAATCACCTTAATTTGCTGCAACACAGTAAGCACTGGCTCCTCTGTAACCCATACAGTTTGTGACCTCACTGTTGCTTTGCCTCATGTCTATAGACTGTGTTCATGTCCTGATGGAAAATAAGGATGCAAAAAAAAAATCTCCCCCATCTCCTTTGGCTCCATGCATAGATAACTACTCTGATCTTCAAGAGGACCAGCTTTGTCCCTTGCTATCATTTTGCTCTTCACCTTTCTGTAGAAGCCTTTGGGATTCTCCTTAACCATGTCTGCCAAAGCAACCTCATTGCATTGCTGTCTTTTCCTGCTAGGCATCTCCTTCTTCTTAACCAGGGACTCAATTTCTCATGGAAACCAAGATTCTCTTAATCTGTTAGAAACATAGAAACTCTGACCTCTCAAAATGTCACTTTTGAAGGTCTTCAATTTACCAAGCACCTCTTTGCCAGAAAACAACCTATCCTAAGCAACTTGCCAAGTCCTTTCCGATGCCACCAACATTGGACTTTCTCCAATTCTCCTCCAAATTCATCTTGAAACAAATGGAATTATGATCATAAAAACCAACATGTTCCCCTACACACACTTCTGTCACCCACCATCTCCTTCTCTAATAGGAGATCCAATATCACACCCTCTCTAGTTGGGATTTCTATATACTGATTAAGCAAACTTTCCTGAATACATTTGACAAACTCTTACCCATCCAGCCCTTTTACAGTATGGAAGTTCCAGTCAATATGTGGAAAGATAAAATCACCTACTATCACAATCTTATGCAATCCCCTCACCAGGCTGGTATGCATACTTGGCTTGTTAGCTGGCTCTGCTACAAGCCAAGGGACTCGACGATGATAAGGCCACCTTTCATAAACAATATACGTCTAGGGTTGGTATGAATTGGGATTCAACCAAACAGAAACGTTGTGATGTTCCGATGAAAGAAACTTTGATTTGAGCTAATGCTGTGTAAATACTGCTTATACACAATTGTTGGTCGGCACAAAATAACTGATCATACACAGCATAAAATTTTAAAGAAAGTATATTTACAAATTTCAGCTTTATTGAACAGTTGGTAGGACAAAGTAAAAATAATAATAAAAGGGCCCATTACAGTTAATCAAGTCCAAACGTCCACGTAACGTTGGAGCTCATCTTGAAGTTGTCCTTCTTACTCACGTGCTGGACCCACGGTTTGCGTGAAAGCACACATCTCATTCTGAACTTCCCTTGAAATCCATCTCAAGCCAATGCATACTCTCCTGGGAATATTGGCCCTTTCTTCTGAGCCATTCATCTGCACAAAGCATTTTGTGCAACAGGGACGATCCTTCCCACAGCATTCGCAGCCATCTTCCCTCCTGTCCTCTCCACAAGTCCCACCAAAAAAAAAGAAACCCACAAGCCACAATGTCCATCACACATCTCTCTCCACACCACTCTCTCAAACTTTCTCCTAACTCTGCCATCCTGAATGGCCGACACAACATTCTCAAGTTGAACATTATAGCCTCTTATCTTTCAGCTGAAAACAAAACATCCTATAAGCAGAACACACTGCTTTTACAGCACTGTTAAAATGAAATACCTTCAGCATATCAGTAAAAATCTTAAACCAGGGCATTACATTTATTTTTCTTGCAACTATCTGCTTTCTTTCTATAAATTTGCTCCTCTGAATCCTGCAGATTTTTGTGCCGTCTACAATATAATCTTATTAATGCAGTCACACTCTTCTTATTCCTTAATTCCACCCATATAGGCTAAGAAGGCAAACCCTCCAATCTGTCCTCCCTGAACACTGTCATGATATTTTCCCTGACTAGCAATGCCACCCCTCCTGCTCTATCAAATGTTTAACAGAACCCACCCAAACACTGAACTCTTAGTGCCACCCGCCCTGCAACAAAGTCTCACTAATAGCTACAAGGTCATAATTCCACATGCTGATCCATGCTCCAAGCTCATCCACCTTACCTACACTACCCTTTGCATTAATAGATGCAACTAATAACATTATTCCCAACATGCTCAATCTTTTGATTCCTGTCTTTCTATGTATGCATAACAACAACTTTCTCCACAACCATTCCACCAACTTCCCTGGTTTCTATTCGCTTGCAACTCTAGTTTAACTTCTACACTCCCCCCCCCCCCCCCACCCCACCCTAGTAGTTCCTGCAAGGATATTAGGCCCGCTCCAGGTCAGCTACAAACCATACCATTTGTCCAGGTCCCACTTCCCTGCAAGAGAGCCCAATGACCCAAAAATTCTCTACATCACTCATTAGTTGTCTGCATTAGCTTTTCAATAGAATTTTAATGTTTCAAGCTATTAAACATGGAATACAATCAAGATGGTCAAGTAAATTTTACAAGTTACAGAGGTGATACCTCCAATGGGTTTGTGGTGGAAATTTTCAGCAAAATTTCATATTCACAATGGGGTTACATTTTAGGTACAAAAATACAAATTTCAAATTTCTGCCATGTTTCTGTTGTTGAACCAGTTACTGTATATTAATATGAAGCACTATGAGGAAATGTCAGGCTAGAATGGCATATGCAATTCTATTTCTTCATTTACCTAGTGGAAGTACTCTTTCTGATAGTCAGAAACTGTTCATTTGATGTGACTTCCAAAGATTTTGAATCCATCTGGATACATGGTACACTATTCATTAAATCATAGTGAATGTTATCGTCTGGTAGATGGCCAAAAATCTCTGGGGGCATGGTGGTGGGGTGCTGGTTAGTAAACACGTTAATTTTTTTCAATATAACCTCAATTTCTTTCTCTCTCTGCACATTTGCAGAGGCCTTGGTTCTCTCGGGGCGTGATGCAATATTACGCTTTTGATAATTCCTGGATATTTGAGCCAAGAACCTGCCTCTACTATACAGCCACCTGGCCTGTTATTCTAGGTAGTTATGCGTTTAAAGTGCAAAGATTTCTACAATAGACACAAAGTTATTATTTTCTTCAATGGGCGATGCAAAACAGTGGGAAACAAACTCAAATTGTACTTTCAGGAATGAAATCCACACTTAAGATTGGGAAAACCTGGAGTTCTGTCACACAAGCCAACTGTGGACACCGTCACTAGAATTGGTGACAAAGTTTACTTGAGATATCTGAGAGAATGCACAGTACAGTTGCTCAAGGTGCCACCTCCAAGGGCCATTAAGAATGGTCAATAAAAGCTAGCATTGGTGCATTCTCATTTCCTGTAAATGAATTTTAAAAAGGAACAAAATAATTTCAATAAATGTTGATATGACACAGAACAGTTGCAATATAATTGAATGGCAGAAAAAGTTTTAGAGCTGAATACAAAAATTTGTGCTTATGCTTCATTAATTAATTGTTAAAAACAGATTAGACAAATTTTAATTGTAGTTCAGTAATCTGGTGATCTGCAATTTCCACCTATCATTTTATGGGCCAATAGAAAAGTTTAAAGAATGCCCAGAGTGTAAAGTTTCAGAAGCTTTGCAATGCTCCCATGTTGCCCTTAAGACATTTATTTAACTTTATTAAATTTCTGCTTTAAATAATTTGTAACTATTTCTAGTTCAACTTAAAGGTTGATAGCTACGTTACAGTTTAACGAAGGTAAAATTCATTGTCTGTGATATATCGCTGCATGTGATGACATCACCCCCGGTTTCGCCGCGTCTTGTGGGTAAGTTCCGGTTCGGAGAAATAGAAAAGTGGGGGCCTGCGCATGCAGGACCAACGTGAAAAGCTCCATTTCTACCCACAAAGAAACATCATAGAAGCAACGCTGTAAGTTTATATGACAGTTGATATGTTGAAGTAAAAATGTTAACATTGATTCTATTAAAAGAAATGATGGCTAATAAGGTTTATTTTCTTGTGCCATTGAAAGCATTGCTGGAAAAATTGTGTTGGAGTCTACCTAAAACTGTTGATGGCTTAAGCAGATTCTGCCTGTATGTTGTACTTTAATGAGACTTTAACGTAATACAGTTTGTTATAGTTTTATTTTTACAAATATTTATGATACAAATATGGTGTCAAGAAGGAAAGAGCCACTGTATATGTTTTGTATTATTTATCAACAGTTTTCTCCATATGTTAATGTGGAAGAGTGAACAGTAAATGGTTAATCTTTCTGCGACTCTGTCCTCATTAGCTCCAGTTTAACTTGGTGTTTAGTCAGAGTTTCAACAAATTGCACGAGAACACTACAGCTCCCAACATGGAAACAGATGAAAGCTCTACTATTAACAGCTGACATTTTTTGCAAACACATCCTGGTGCTACCAATGACATCACTCAGCCAAGATGTCAAGTGCATTGTTTGGACTATTGCTGTTTTGATTAGGAACAAATTAGTTATATCGCTTTATCTCCCTATTGCTCCCTCCTTAGTAGAATAAACATTTAGAAGAATCACAAGAAAAATTTCAGTGAACTTTATTATCCTGCTATTTGTCATTAATCCTGAGCCTCTAACAATTATCTTGAGGGTTGAAGCAATAGAAGAAAACTGGTTGATCGGTGTTCTTCCCAAAGATGATCATACACAGCAAGCTCCTTGTTAACATTTTAATCAACTGCATTACAGTGAGTAAATACCTGTTAAGGAATTGAAACTATTTTAACAAGTGTGAATAACTTAAAAGGTATTTGTCAAAATCTTCTAGCCTCCTTATTGGGCAACTACAGTTTCAAACCCCAAGAATTGTACACGCTGGAATTAAGGAGATTGAGAGGGGATCTGATTGAAACACATAAGATTATTAAGGGATTGGGCAAGATAGAGGCAGGAAATATGTTCCAGATGCTGGGAGAGTCCAGTACCAGAGGGCATGGTTTGAGAATAAGGGGTAGGTCATTTAGGACAGAGTTAAGGAAAAACTTCTTCTACCAGAGAGTTGTGGGGGTCTGGAATGCACTGCCTCGGAAGGTAGTGGAGGCCAATTCTCTGGATGCTTTCAAGAAGGAGCTAGATAGGTATCTTATGGATAGGGGAATCAAGGGATATGGGGACAAGGCAGGAACCGGGTATTGATAGTAATTGATCAGCCATGATCTCAAAATGGCGGTGCAGGCTCGAAGGGCCAAATGGTCTACTTCTGCACCTATTGTTTATTGTCTATAATTAGATTGCTGAAAAGCAAACAAATAAAAAATTAGTTCTGTGAATTTTTTCTTGTGATTCTTTTAAATGTTTACCTTATTCTACTAAGGAGGGTACTGTTACGAAAACCCCGTAACCAGGTAACTTACCAGCAAAGATAGATGGATCAGCTGAGTCGGATGCTACTATTTTCAAACGTTTTATTCAACAAGGGCACAAACGTATGGTTAATACAAAACATTCAGATCGTCAAAACTCAATCTAAAACACCAGTGTAATAATAATCATTCAAAACACAAGCTCGCTCGTCGTCTAGGGGTAATGTAGATTTTATATCGTTCGCTGGATATCTAAAAGTCTTTTAGATCACGGCAGTTTCACTTAGTTGCCGGCGGAAGTGTCGCGTTGGTGCACTTTTGTTAGAAAGACAGAGAACATGAAGCATTTACCCGACAGGTTTTCCAACCTGTAGGAGGTAGTCGGAAGTCTCGTTGGGGGAATGGACTCTCATCTGTGGCTTCCCCTGTAGCTAGGCCGTCTTCCGTGGTGAAGTCGCCAATCCCAGGCAAGGGAAGGACGCACACGAACCCCACCACCGGCTGTAGCTATTAAAACGCTGTCGCAGGATTTCTAGCGTTTCTCCTTCGTGTGTTTCCTTGGTGCGTCTGGGTGCGTCTGAGGGTCCTCCCCTCAGACACTCCTTTATACTTCTTCACGGGATCGCAGGTGTCAATCAAGTTGCAGGTATTGCGATCTCTCTCTCAACCAGCCCACCCTGCCCGAGGGCCTTTCACGTGGTCTCCATGAGACAATAGTCAAAGTCACTTTTATTCTGCTTCTTGGGAGAACGTGGTCTTCCGCACGTCTCTCTCTCCTGGGTCAGCTGACCCCCCTTAACTAGAGTTCTTGCGATTTTCACAAAGGAGGGGGCCAACGGCATAACAGTACAATAAGAAGATGAAGCATATAACTAATTTGCTCCTAATCAAAACAGCAGTAGTCCAAGCAATCAAAAGACTAAAGTGAAACCAAGTGTTCGATATCCTTAGCTGATCAGATAGAATTTGTGTAGAAGGAAACAGAGTCAACATTTTAGGTCAAAATCCTAATGGTTATCACATTGTTAGGAACATTTCTATGGTGGTTTCCAATTCCAAATATACAAGACTGATATGAAGATCATTCAAAAGTAGTCAACTGCATTCTACAGGGACATGAGTATAACCTTAAATGGCTTTGCATTCTTGAAGAATGGGAGTCCACGTGTACATTCTCTGTGCTTGTTGGCTGTTTTACTTAACTACAACAATTCTTTAAAAATAGCCTAATTGAAAATTTCCCTTAAAATCTTTGAATCACGAATAGCAATATATCTTTCATTTTAACTTTCACCATGACCAGTATCTTATCCCAGGGATGTGTGTTTAGCTCACTGTTCAGCTCTCTATATACATTATGACTGTGTGGCTAGGCTTAGCTCAAATACCATCTATAAATTTGCTGACGATGCAACCATTGTTGGTAGAAACTCCAGTGGTGACAAGAGTATGTACAGGAATGAGATATGATATGAGATGATGATGAATTCAACTCAGGCCTGAGAGGCCAGTGTCGGGCATTTTCATGCCTTACAAGGCGCGGAATGAAAGACTGTGGTGCGCCACACCTCACACAGACATCTTTGCAGTATTTTCTTTATTTTACAAGGTCGAGTTGCAAACTCAACACTCAGCCTGGCACAGATGGAAAACGTACTTGGGAACGGCCCGACTGGATTCGAACCTGGGAACCTCCATTCTGGAGTCTGGCACTGATGTCACTGTGCCACCAGCCGACGATGCAAGACTATACCAAAAGAAAGGAAAACTCAGCAAAACCAACAGGTTGAAATGGCCACTCCAGGTGCAGATCAAAAGAAAAAGCAAATACTTGAAGAAAAAGAACTGAACAGAGTCTGGAAGGCTCAGGGTGGGAGTAAGATGGGAAATTGAAGTGCCAAGCAAGCAGTTTACTAACACTCCTGCAAGCTCAACGCAGAACTCTTAAAAGTAGTCACCTGGTCAACATTTGATTTTTCCAACGTGAAGAATGATGCATTAGCTGCAGATCTGGTGAGATGGAAGTGAGGGCCAGGGGAACTGGTCTTGCTTTGTCCAGGAGGACAGAGGATGAGTAAAGAGGTGCTGGAAATAGATGAGACATGGTCAAAGGTTCTCTGCACTATGGTAGAGAGGAGGACACATTACAAAAGGAGGAAGTCATCTCAGAGGCACCTCTGCAGAATGTCTCCTCGTTGGAGTAAACACGAGTGAGACAGGAGCTGGGAGAATGGTAGCCAAAGATTATTCATTCAGGATCAGAAGAGTGTTAATCATCTAATTAATACTTTTGTTGCACAAGTAATTTGATAAATCAATGTTTTACTCCCCTACTTGTTGGATGTATTAATTCTTTGTTATAGATGCTGAATACTCAAGATAAAAACAGTTATATTGAGCTTTGGCTAATGTTTTTTTTAAAGTTATAATAATAATTTTATTGCTAAATTTGGCCAACATTCATGTCACATTTATAGCCTTGTGGGTGTTGATGTTGGATTAGTCTACATATTGTACAATTAAAAATAATATTGTCATCTGTTTTCCATAGATTCTGCCTGCCCTGCTGAGCTCCTCCAGCATTTTGCGTGTGTTGTTTGGATTTCCAGTATCTACAGATTTTCTCTTGTTTGTGATTGGAATACCAAAATGAGATTCGTCTATTCTCCTCTAATGCCTCTGCTTCCTCAGGAGTCTGCGGAGATTTGGCATGACATCAAAAACCTTCATAAACATCTATAGATGTTTATGGAAAGTGTGCAGACTGGCTGTATTATAGCCTGCTATGGGAACAACAAAGTCTTTGAGTGAAAAATCCTACAAAGGTAGTGGATTCAGCCCAGTACATCACTGTAAAACCCTAGCAACCACTGAGCACATCTACATGAAAGGTTGCCATAGAAAAGCAGCATCCATCAAAGATCCTTACTACCCAGGCCATGCTCATTTTTCACTGCTGCCATCAGGTAGAAAGTACAATGCCTCAGGATTCACACCACCAGGTTCAAGAACAGTTTGTTGTCTTCTATGCTTCTGCTCTTTCATTGATCCTGTTCACAGTTACTATTCTATAGATTTGTTGAGTCTGCCTGCAGGAAAAAGAATCCCAGGGTTGTATGTGGTGACATGCATATACTCTGATAATAAATTTTACTTTGAATTTTGAGACAAGAACAAAATACATGTCCTTTTTATTTTTATTTGCAGATATAGTGCAGAACAGACCCTTCTGACCCAACAAGCCGAACTGCCCAGCAAACCACATACTGAACACTAGCCTAATCATAGGACCATTTACGGTGACCAGTTAACATGCTAATAGGTACTTCTATGGTCTATGGGAGGAAGCAGGATCACCCAGAGGAAACCAACATAGTTCATGAGGAGAACTTACAAAACTCCCTATAGATGGTGCCAGAATTGAACTGTGAACTCCAGAAAACTGCGAGCTGTAATAGTGTCATGTTGACCACTGTGCTACCATAGCACCCTTTTGACAAGCACTGTTTTGGGAAAAGAAACTTTCTGATTTTTTTTTAAACTTTAATAGAACACTCATCAGTCATTGTTTCAGCATCTTTATATTTGCCAGGTAATTATTAAGGATGAAAAGAAATGTTTTTAAGTGATTCGTTTCAAGATTTCCAGCACAGAATTACATAAAGAGTTTATCATATTACATGAATTCTCAAGTACAGAGGGAGTTTTGCATTGTTATTTTAATGAAAGGTTAAAGGTACAATACAGTGATAACGCAAGACCCTGAAATATTTTTTCTTGATTTCTTAATCACCCGGAAATATCTATGGAGAGGAATAAACACTCGACGTTTCTGGCTGTGATGTTTCAAGACTGGAAAGAAAGGGGAAGAAGCCAAAATTCCATTAAAATTTATAAATACATTCACTAATGACATAATTATCATATCCAAGATAAAACAGGTATATCCTGTTTATTCTACAAGTTTATACACACATAGGGGAAGTTAATATCACATGATCAGGTGTGCATCATAAATGTTAAATAAGGCTGAATGGGGCAACTGGGGAACTACAATTGGAAGTGGAGTCAGACCTACCCAAGGTATTCCAACACCAGAAAAGAAACTACATCCTGTGAGGGCATCTTGTGCCATCTTTGGGGAAGGTGGTATAATAACGAAGAGAGAAGAGGCAAAGAGGGGAAATCTGATGCATGCAGGGGAAATCCAACTTTAGGAGGAAGGAATGGAACACCAAAATGGGGCTTGAATCACGACAAAAACAAGGGCTTTGGATCCCAGTCTTATTGCCATTTGGCTGTGACAATTGTGTGAGAATTTGAGGTAGCTTTTTTTTATTAAATTTATTCAATATTCCTGTTTCATGTGAACTGGAAGAGCTTTGGTCCTCTTCTGGCACATGCTTTATATCCAAAGAGCACTGGAAAGGTATGACCAGTGTCCTTACTCCCATACTTCCCTCAGAATGCTGGTATACATGCCATCTGGCCCTAGAGGCTTAGGCATTTTAACACCCAGGAAATGCCCAAGGAACTCAGCAGTCACGCAGTATCTATGGAGATGAATTACACAGACTCACCACCCTCTGGCTAAAGAAATTCTTCCTCAGCTCTGTTCTAAATGGACTTACCACTATTTTAAGGCTGTGTTCTCTGGTTCTGGACTCTCCTACCAAAGGAAACATCCTCTTCACATCTTCTCTATCTAGACCTGTCAATGAGATCCCCCCCCCCCCACTCCTACCCCCATTCTGTTCCTCTAAAATGCAGCGAGTACAGGCCCAGAGTCTTCAACCTTTACCCATATGATAACCCTTCCATTCTCAGAATGATTCTTGTGAACCTCCTCTGAATCTTCTCCAATTTCAGCACATCCTTTCTTAAACAAGGGGCTCAAAACTGCTGACAATACACCGAAATGCCAATGCCTTAAAAAGCCTCAGCATGACATCCTTACTTTCATGTTCTAGCCCTCTTGAAATTAATGCTAATATTGCATTTACCTTCCTCACCACCAATTCAACTTGCAAATTAACCTTTAGTAAATCCTGCACAAGTTCTCCCAAAATCCTTTGCACCTCAATTTTTAAAAATTTTTTCTCCCCTTTAGAAAATAATCTGTTTTTATTCCTTCTGTCAAAGTGCATGACCATATACTTCCTGACACTGTGTTCCATCTGCCACCTCTTTGCCCATTCTCCAAATCAAAGTCCTTCTGCAGCCTCCCCACTTCCTCAGCGCTACCTGCTCCTCCAACTATATTTGTATTGTCTACAAACCTGGCCACAAAGTCATCAATTGCTTGCATCATTGAAATCGTTGACATATAATGTGAAAAGTAGTCTGAACAACAATATTAACCCCTGTGGAACACCATTACTATCAGCAGCCAATCTGAAAAGGCTCCCTTTATTCCCACACTTTGCCTCCTACCTATCAGCCAATGCTCTATCCGTGCTAGTACCTGTCCTGTAATGCCCTAGGTTCTTATCTTATTATGCATGCACTGTACCCTGTTACCTCATGCACTGCACCTTGTCAAAGGCCTTCATAAAATCCAAGTACAATAAAGCCATCAATTCTCCTTTGTCCATCTTGCTTGTTATTTCTTCAAAGAATTTAAATAGATTTGTTAGGCAAGATTTTCCCGAGAAAACCTTGCTGACTTTGGCCTATTTTGTCAGGTGTCTCCAAGTACCCCAAAACTACATCCTGAACAATCGACCTCAATATCCTTCCATCAGCCCAACTGAACTATAATTTCCTTTCTTCTGCCTCCCTCTTTTCTTGAAGAATAGAGTGACATTTGAAATTTTCCAGTCCTCCGGAACCATATCTAATGATTCTTGAAAGATCATTACTATTCAGTGTCTATTCAGCTACCTCTTTTAAAACTGTAGGGTGTAGTCAATCTGGTCTTTGACTTCTCTTGTCAATCACGGTTGCGTCATCCTGCCTTTAAAATACTTCTTCCTTGGGATGCATCTACCTTGAGCCTTTGACATTGCTCCCAGGAACTCCAGCTGTTCTGCCATGATCCCTGCTTGTGTGCCCTTCCAATTAATTTTGGCTAGCTCCTCTCTCATGCCTTTAAAATTCCCTTGACTTCACTTTAATATCGATACATCTGACTTGTTCTCCCTTTTAAGTTGCCTGGTGAATTCTATCAAATTATGATCACTGTTTCCCAAGGGTTCCTTGACCTTAAACTCTTTAATCCAGAACTGCTGCTCCTCCAGCGGGCTCAGCCACAAGCTGCTCCAAAAGGCCATCTCAGCAACAAACAGCCTTTTTTATTGGTCTTCCAAACATGACACTTATTCGTTGTCCGTCTCCATCTCGTTTATCACGCAGCAATCATTGGATTTGTTGCTCTTCCTTTGTCCCCCATAACAGTGGGCATCAAGGAAACCCATGGAATCTTCTGTTTCTATTTTTTTTCCTTAAAGATAGAAGACTGTTCTGTTAAAGTTTTGCTTGTGAACTTACAGTTCCAGTTTACCCAAGGTAGATCCACTCTTATCCCACTAAGTGTGAGAATACGACACTAGGTACTGAAGGAATGGGTGTGTTTGGAAGATATCCAGACGTCAATCAGCCATAGTGAGGCAGAGAACGCCAGTGATGCTGGTGGGTCGAGTCATTTCAGAAGAATATGGCGCAGACCAGGAGAATTAAGGAGATGCCTCTGTTTTTTATAACACTCCAAAATACTTTGGCACAATTTTCCATCTTAAAGATACCAAGTAATTACAAGTTTTTACTGCAACCCGTACCCATATCCTTTTGGAGCTAGGGATGTGCACTGGCTGTGTGAAGCAGAACTGCCATGGAAAAGGTTTGTCCAGTAAGCTGCAAAATACTTAAACGGAATCAATAATCTTGATTATCATGAGACTCAATTCAGATGAGTGTCTTGCCTTGTCATGAACTACAGTGACAGACAGTAAATAAGGCAAAGTGCCTCATGCTTTGACTGTAATAGTTTCTACAGGGAATGTTTAAACACTGTCCTTTTCTGGTTCGAATTACGTTTGTAGTTCACGTTTACAGTCAATTATGTAACTGGCTGGGATTGAAGTTCCCCAAATGTTACCCTAAATTAATTGACTCCCACTACTAAGTATCAATCTTTTACCATCTTTACATGGCTGTACAGGTTAAAGTTGTTGTGCAGTAAAATATGTATACTTCCAGTTAAGATGGTCCTACTGAACACATGCCACAGCTCTCTGGTAATTAAAAAGTTAAGAAATCCAAGTAAAAACATCATTAAAAGTACCTTTTCTGAGGTATTATGTGTTAGGTTATTACTACAAACAGTGTTGGGGCGAGGAATGACGAGGTGAGCTCGTGGCAGGAGACAAGATGGTGTTGCAGAATCATTAGAGATAGAGTTGTATTGCCCGTATGACTGGCACGGGTATGAGGTTGGGTCACCCTGGGCTCCAACAGGAGAAGTTGGGGTCCGGGCAGAGGAGATTCAGTGACTGTACAACTGCCCTAAATGTGAGGTTGGATCACTTTAGGCGCTGAGCTGATTTGAAGAGCTTGAGAGTAGCTTCAGGCTGGGCAGTGAAATCTGGGCCTGGAGGAGTCACTGAGTAGCGTGGTCTAGGCCCGGAGCCTTTCGCTGCAGCAGTGCCCAGGTCCTAGAGCAAGAAATGATTCACTATTTAGACAATTTTAACGCTGGCCCAGATTGGAGGAGAAAGCCAATTTTCCTCACTCTCCGCGATGTTCCCTCCTCTCTCCAGGGCATCAGATACTTTCATACTGTCCGTTGTTTGGTCAATTACAATGCCAGCCCAGATAAACTGAAGGGACGGTGTGACGGGATCCAAGTTAAGAGCCGATTTTGCTCAGTCTCTGCAATGGTCATTTCTCTCTCCATCACTGAGACTATAAGGACTGCCCCAGGTGCTGTGCTTCCTGCCTGCTAATATGATGAACTGATAAGTGAGGCTTTGGGCCTACTCTGGGCTGCTCCGGGGTTCGGATCTGAGGACTCAATTTGGTTTGGAATGTAGTTGTTTGCTTCAATTGCTTGCATGATTTGTATTTTTTTCTTTCCCTTGCGCGTCAATTGCTGGTCATTAATTTTTACTTTTTTTTTTAAAATCGGGTTCTTTCAGGTTTCTTGCTTTGTGACTACAAAGCAAGAAACCTGAGCAAGCAAATATCAAGGCTGTACAATTTATACATTCTTTGATAATAAAGTGTACTTGAATCTTGAATCTCAATCAGTTCTGAATCTTCTGTTTTGCACATTTCAAACTTCAGGTAAAAGTAACTATGTACTGAAATTATGTAATGTCATTCCCATTTAGTTGAAATCAAATAAATACTCTATAAATAATTTCAATCTTACAATCTGTATATAAAATTACAAACAAGTAAAAATCTATCTAGCACTAGGCCAAACCAAGGTTTTATAATAGTTTAGAAACTATACACACTGGCACAGCTAACAGAGCTGCAGCCTCACAGTTTCAACAACCTGATCTCTGTTGCTGCCCATGTGGAGTCTGCATGCTCTCAGTGATGGCATGGATTTCCTCTGGGTATTCCAGTTTCTTCTCGTGTCCCAAAAATTGGGCAGGTTTGTAGGATAATTGGCCATCTTAACTTGCCCCAAGTGTGTAGATCAGTGGCAAAATCTTGGTGAGTTAAGGGTTTGGTGGTGGTTATAGACTAAAATGAGTTAGGATAGTATTAGAATGTGTGCTTGCAGCCTGTATGGTCACAGGGGCCAAAGGACACATTTCCATGCTGTATCTCTATGATTCTATGAACAAGCCTCCTTCTCACATGCCATCTTTTGACTCAAAGATAAGCATCCATAATTAATCATAGAACAGTATAACAGTATGACCTATGATAGACCTATACTTAGACCTATGATGTGCTAATGTATACAAACTCTATAATCGATCTAACCCTTCTATCCTACACAGCTTATAATCCTACATTTTTCTGAAATCCATATGCTTATAAGAGTCTCTTAAGTGTCCTTGCTTTTCCAAACTCTACCACCAACCTCAACAGCACATTTCAGACACCCACTCTCTGTGTAAAACACCTACTGTACATCTGACATCTCTCCTAAACTTTTCTCTACTCACTTTAAACAGATATCCTTTGGTATCAGCCAATGCTGCTCTGAGAAAAAGATGCTGGCTGTCCACTTTATGCCTCTCATCCTCCATCACTCCGAAGAGAAAAGTCTTAGCTTTCTCAAGCTTTGTTAAGAGGACATATTTTCTAATCCAGGCAGCATTCTGATAAATCTCCTTTCTAAAACTTCCACATCATTCCTATGATGAAGCAATCAGAACTGAACAATATTAAGTGTAGTCTAATTAGACTTTCATAGAGCTGAAACATTACCTTGCAGCTCTTGAACTCAATCACCCAAATAATGAAAGCCTGCACACCATACACATTCTTAAACACCTTAATGATTTGAATGGCAACTCTAAGGGATCTATGGACTTGGATTCCAAGATCTCGCTGTCCCTTCACACTGCTGAGAATCCTGCCATTAATCTTGTTCTTTGCCTTCAGGTTTGATCTTCCAATGTGTACGAGTTCACACTTCTTTGGATTGAATTCCATCTGCTCATTCTCTGCACGATTCTGCATCCTGTCTATATCCGACTGTAAACTAAGTTAATCTTCCACACTATCCACAACTGCTCTACCTTCATGCCATCTGCACAGTTACTATTTTCTTCTTACAATTTTGTGTTCTGTTTTTTCATCATTTTCTATTCTGTCTGCAGGAAGTCATATGCTCTAGGATTCTTTGATGTCTGCTTATTGCATATTTGGTTACTTGTTTAAAAAAAGATTAAATGTATCACCTCAGGCTTCTCTCCCCCAAATACCATGTGGACGTTTTTGGCAACGACCTGGTTCACTATTGACACCCTGCAATCTCAGTTTCCTTCTTAACCATGGACTGCAGTAATATTTTTTGTTTTATCTGCAAAATTATGCACACTGCATTGGTCTAAATCACAAATTGACTAATTATTATTAAAATCATGGGCCTAGTTGAATGCCACTGAAAACAGCCTTTTGGTCACAAAAACATCTGTTGACCACTAACCTTTGTTTCCTGCACTGGGCCAATTTTTGATCCAATTTGCCAATTTTTCTTGAATACCATGAATTTTCTAATTATTCTACCATGTGGGACCTTATCAGAAACATTTCTAAAATTCATAAGGCTGCAACACTGGATGAACCTCAATGATACTTCTTCAAAATATATAAGTTAACCAGACAAGACGATATCTTAACAAATTAAGAAGAACATGAAAAAAACCCTAGATGAATTCATGCCTTATTTAACGGTGATCAATATAGTCAATTTCCCACACTAACTCTTATGAGTTTACCGTAGGATTGTGGGATTGTAAAAACTGTGTTTACATTCCTACAATTCTTAGGCCTTATCCAAGGATTCCTGCTAACACTGCTCAGAGTCTCTAATATTTCTTCCCTTGACTCAAATTAACAATCTACAATAAGTATAGTCAGCTCTCCTTATCCGAGGGGGATTGGTTCCGGGACCCCCCGTGGAAACCAAAATTGGCGGATGCTCAAGTCCCTTATTTAACATGTATCAGTGTGGTGGTCTTTAGGACCCAGTGGAAACCCGGACTTTATTTAATATGTCTCCATGCGGAGAACATTAGGACCTGGTGCCGCAGCTCTGAATCTGCAGTGTTTTTGTTCATGAAAATAATCATGATCGCGATTGAAAATAAGGTGGAAGTAATAATATGATCGGAAAGAGGTGAAAGGACATCAGTCATTGGAAATGTGTTAGGCCACAGTCGGTCAACGACTGGAACAATTTTAAAGGAGCATGTGAAAGGCCCTGCCCCGATGAAAGCTACAATTCTTACTAAGCAACACAGTGGTTAAATTATTGAAATACGTACTTTTTGAAGTGTTTTATATGAATAGAAGGGTAAAATATGTACTATATACTAAGAAAAACATTTGAGTAACTGACACTAAATAATTCTGGATGTACCTGTTCTGACTTCAAATCCAACTTAAAGATGGACTCAGGAATGGAACACATTCATAACCCGGGGACTGCTTGTACTTTTAAGTCATTTCTAGATTACTTATAATACCTAATACAATTATACTGTATTGTTTAGGGAATAATGACAAGAAGATGCTCAAACGATGAGTGCTGGAGAGAGAACTTCCGGGTTTTCCCGATCCGCAGTCGGTTGATTCCACGCATACGGAATCCGCTGATAAGGAGGGCCAACCGTACATTTCTTCTACAAAAGTTTGGGCACCCCTGGTCAAAATTTCTGTTACTGTGAATGGTTAAGTGAGTAGAAGATGAACTGACTCCAAAAGTCATAAAGTTAAAGACGAAACACTCTTTTCAACATTTTAAGCAAGATTAGTGTATTATTTTTGTTTCATACAATTTTAGAGTGAAAGAAAAGGAAGGAGCACCATGCAAAAGTTTGAGATTTGAGCTCTCACATAACTTTTACCAAGGTCTCAGACCTTAATTAACTTGTTAAGGCTATGGCTTGTTCAGAGTCATCTTAGGAAAGGCCAGGTGATGCAAATTTCAAAGCTTTATAAATACCCTGACTCCTCAAACCTTGTCCCAACAATCAGCAGCTATGGGCTCCTCTAAGCAGCTGCCTAGTACTCTGAAAATTAAAATAAATGATGCCCACAAAGCAGGAGAAAGAGAAAATAGCAAAGTGTTTTCAGGTAGCCGTTTCCTCAATTCGTAATGTAATTAAGAAATGGCAGTTAACAGGAATGGTGGAGGTCAAGTTGAGGTCTGGAAGACCAAGAAAACTTTCCAAGAGAACTGCTCATAGGATTGCTAGAAAGGCAAATCAAAACCCCCATTTGACTGCAAAAGACCTTCAGGAATATTTAGCAGACTCTGGAGTG
The DNA here is from genome assembly GCF_048418815.1 of Hemitrygon akajei. Classification (NCBI taxonomy): domain Eukaryota; kingdom Metazoa; phylum Chordata; class Chondrichthyes; order Myliobatiformes; family Dasyatidae; genus Hemitrygon; species Hemitrygon akajei. The sequence continues at coordinate 89,328,714 of NC_133131.1, read as the reverse complement.
TCACTCTGGAGTGACACCTGCACAAATATGACCTTCATGGAAGAGTCACCAGAATAAAACCTTTCCTGCATCCTCACCACAAAATTCAGTGGCAAAAATTTGCAAAGGAACATCTAAACAAGCCTGACATATTTTGGAAACAAGTCCTGTGCACTGATTAAGTTAAAATAGAACGTTTTGGCTGCAATGAGCAAAGGTATGTTTGGAGGAAAAAATGGTGCAGAATTTCATGAAAAGAACACCTCCCAACTGTGCTGCCTTTATGGCAGTTATTTAATTTATAATATTTTCGCTTAGTAATTCGTTTGTTAGCATTTTTAGTTAAAGTTAGGATTGTTTAAGTAAATTCATTTGTCTGTAATATATCGCAGCTGCGATGACGTCACATCCGGGTTCGCCGCGTCTTGTGGGAAAATACCGGTTTGGGATAAACGCAAGGGTGGGGGTCGCTCACATGTGGCGCCACAGCGCTAGTTAGTTTTCTCTACGCACCAGAAACACAGTGAAAGCAACGCTGTAAGTCATTAGATAATCGATATGTTGAATTAAAATGTTAACGCCGATTCTGTTAAAAGTAACGATGGTTGATAAGGTTTATGTTTCCGTTAGTTAAAGAGTCGGGATAGTTTGTTTTGAAGTGTATTTAAAGCAGTCAATGGAGCAGGTAGATTCTGACTGTATGCTGCACTTTAACGTAATGTAGTTATTGTAGTTTTACCTTTGCAAGTATTCACGATGTAAATGTGATATTTAGAAGGAAACAAACACTGTACCAATCTTGTATTGTTTTATCAACAGTTTTCACCATACGTTAATGTGAAGAGTGAACAGTAAATGGTTAATCTTACCGTGACCTTGTTTTCATTGACTCCGGTTTATCTCGACGTTTAACTCGGTGTTACATTACACCCGAGCGAGAACGTTACAGTGAAAAAGCGGCATTATCAGGTGTTTCAAGTGCAGCAATGTCAACTCGGTCCAGCATCAAGTCGTTGCCAAAGTCGTCACTATCCTGCGACAGGGGCAGTAGGGCATCAAGTAAGGCCACCCAAGCAAGAGCTAAAGCAGAACTCGCCAATGTGTGAGCGCACTTTGCCAAACAAGAAGTAGAAATAAGAATGGAAGCGGCTGCCAGAGAAGCCGAAAACCAGAAGGAAGAGGCTGCCAGAGAAGCCGAAAACGAGTTGGAAAGAAAAAGGGTAGAGGCAAAGTTAGAAGTGCTGAAGCTAGAACGAGAAGCAGCAGCCGCCAGGGTGGAAGCAGAGTTAAGAGAAGATGCTGAAGAATGGCATGATCGGGTTGACGGAAGATCTACTTCAGAAAAGATCAGATTGGAACGCACAAGCGACTATGTCCAATCTCAAATAGAATGGAAGACTCTTTCTTCCTCTCCTTACTTATTTAATAACGTCCCACTTCATGAGGAGGCTCTGAGAGGCCCGACTGCATCACATCCATCCAAGGAAGATAATTTACCCTCGCAACTCCGCGATGAATCCAGGAATGAAAGGGCTCATGACCAGTACTTCTCGACACCAAACTTACCAGATTTGGGGAGAAGAGAGGCAAGGGTCGAATTCAGGACATCAAATTCCACAACAAATGTACGCCCCCAGTCATATACACGCCAACATATTTCCCCAGCCCGCATGCCACTTGCAGCCGAACCCGTAGCACGGTATTTAGCACAATGGGATCTCATCACTTCAGGACTATACCAGTTCGACGATAAACCTGAAAATTACCGTGCATGATACTCCACATTCACCAACGCTATTGACAGAGTCCAGCTCAGAGCAACCCAGAAGTTGGATCTTATGGCAAAATGGCTGGGAAAAGAATCAGGTGAACAGGTGAGACGCATTCGTTCAGTGTACATCAACAAACCAGAGCTAGCATTGAAGAAAGCATGGGAGAGACTTCAGGAGGGCTATGGAGCCCCCGAAATTATTGAAGCGGTGCTATGCCAACGTTTGGGAAATTTTCCTAAGGTGTCAGCCAAGGACCACACTAAGCTAAGAGAATTCGGAGATTTACTCATGGAGATTCAAGGCGCCAAAGAAGATAGCTACTCAGCTGGTCTAGTATACCTAGACCTCCAACCGGGATTAGACAACTCGTGGACAAACTTCCATTTGGGCTGCAGGACAGGTGGTTGTCCGTTGCCTCAGAGTACAAGGAAGAACACAGAGGCCGATTTCCTCCCTTCGAGTATTTCGCTAGGTTTGTGTGCAAGGAGGTGAAGAAGCGAAATGATCCTAGCCTCATAGGTCCAGGAAGCAGTACAATTTACACCAAGCCAGATAAATCCTCTCCGAATAATTCCAACGTTATTAAACCAGTCTCAGTGCTTAAGACTGAAGTCATTACAACTAACAACGACCCTAGCAAGAATTGTCCATTGCATGACAAACCCCACCCCCTCAAAAGGTGCAGAACATTTAGGGAAAAACCGCTTGAAGAGAGGAAGGCCCTTCTCGAGGAGAAAAGAATATGTTTTAAATGCTGTTCCTCGACCTCTCACTTTGCTAGAGAGTGTACTATCGCCGTGAAGTGCCAGGAATGTAATAGCACTAATCACGATGGGGCCATGCATCCTGGCCCGTTACCGCGAACCGACAATGCTCCTTCACCCCCACAACAGGACCGCGGGGAGGGAGAAGCTCACTCCAGGACAACTGTTGTCAGCTCGAGCTGTACAGAAGTTTGCGGTCAAGCTCAGGCAAGCCGTTCTTGTTCAAAGATCTGTCTCACTAAGGTGTACCCTAAGGGAGCCAAAGACAAGGCCATCAAAGCTGACGTAATTCTGGATGATCAGAGCAATCGCTCGCTAGTCAGTCCAGAGTTCTTTAACTTGTTCAACATTGAGAGTGAGCAGTTCCCATACTACCTTAGAACTTGCTCAGGCAACATGGAAACTTACGGAAGGAAGGCAGAAGGCTTCAGATCGAGTCCCTGGATGGTAAAGTCGTCATCTGTCTCCCTCCACTCTTAGGGTGCAATGAAATCTTGAATAATCGCACTGAGATCCCGACGCCAAGTGCGGTGCTACACCAGCCACATCTCCACCACATCGCCAAACACATCCCAGAGCTGGATCCAGAAGCAGAAATACTCCTGCTATTAGGAAGAGATGTTCTCCGGGTACACAAGGTTAGGCAGCAGGCCAATGGACCACACGACGCCCCCTTTGCGCAACGCCTGGATCTGGGCTGGGTGGTGATAGGAGAGGCGTGTCCTGGCAACATACACAAATCGACAGTTAACACACTCAAGACCAATGTGCTAGAGAGTAGCCGCCATTCGATTCTTCAACCCCGCACAAGTTCCATGTGTATCCAGGAAGCACAACAAGGCTTTAACAAGCACAAAGTAACTGACGAGACGCTGGGTCAGTCAGTCTTCGCTCAAACGGAGCATGATAATAAAATTGCTCCATCGGCTCAAGACGCCATCTTCTTAAAAACAGAGGACACCAAGGTCTTCAGAGACAAAGCAAATAGTGGGGTCGCCCCACTACCTTTCAGAGAACTACCTTTCAAGTTGGAGATTTAGTCCTGCTCAGGGACAAGCAAATCGCCCGCAACTGCTGGCCAATGGCCAGAATCACTGCTACATTCCCTAGTCGAGATGGACATGTCAGGAAAGTCGAGTTGAAAACTACCGACCAAGGCGATGTGAAAATTTACCAAAGGCCAGTTACAGAAGTCATTCTACTTCTACCTAATGACTGATTTAGAGACTGAAGTTTTGTATTATGTTCATTGTGACCTTACGAAGGTCAAGCGGGGAGTGTGCTGCCTTTATGGCAGTTATTTAGTTTATAATATTTTCGCTTAGTAATTCGTTTGTTAGCATTTTTAGTTAAAGTTAGGATTGTTTAAGTAAATTCATTTGTCTGTAATATATCGCAGCTGCGATGACGTCACATCCGGGTTCGCCGCGTCTTGTGGGAAAATACCGGTTTGGGATAAACGCAAGGGTAGGGGTCGCTCACATGTGGCGCCACAGCGCTAGTTAGTTTTCTCTACGCACCAGAAACACAGTGAAAGCAACGCTGTAAGTCATTAGATAATCGATATGTTGAGTTAAAATGTTAACGCCGATTCTGTTAAAAGTAACGATGGTTGATAAGGTTTATGTTTCCATTAGTTAAAGAGTCGGGATAGTTTGTGTTGAAGTGTATTTAAAGCAGTCAATGGAGCAGGTAGATTCTGACTGTATGCTGCACTTTAATGTAATGTAGTTATTGTAGTTTTACCTTTGCAAGTATTCACGATGTAAATGTGATATTTAGAAGGAAACAAACACTGTACCAATCTTGTATTGTTTTATCAACAGTTTTCACCATATGTTAATGTGAAGAGTGAACAGTAAATGGTTAATCTTACTGCGACCTTGTTTTCATTGACTCCGGTTTATCTCGACATTTAACTTGGCGTTACGTTACACCAACTATTAAGCACGGGGGTGGATCAATCATGCTTTGGGCTTGTGTTGCAGCCAAAGGCACGGGGAACATTTAACTGGTAGAGGGAAGAATGAATTCAATTAAATACCAGCAAATTCTGCAAAACAAACATCACGCCATCTGTAAAAAAAAGAGCTGAAGATGAAAAGAGAATGGCTTCTACAACAGGATAATGATCCTAAACACACTTCAAAATCCACAATGGACTACCTCAAGAGGTGCAAGCTGAAGGTTTTGCTGTGGCCCTCACAGTCCCCCAACCTAAGCATCATCGAAAATCTGTGGATAGATCTCAAAAGAGCAGTGTATGCAAGATGGCCCAAGAATCTCACAGAACTAGAAGCCTTTTGCAAGGAAGGATGGGCGAAAATCCCCTAAACAAGAATTGAAAGACTCTTAGCTGGCTACATAAAGTGTTTACAAGCTATGATACTTGCCAAAGGGGGTGTTACTAAGTACTGACCATGTAGGGTGCCCAAACTTTTCCTTTGAGCCCATTTCCTTTTTTGTTATTTTGGAACTGTAAAAGATGGAAATAAAAAAGTAATCTTGCTTAAAATATTAAAGAACTGGGTTATCTTTAACTTTATGACTTTTGGAAACCAGGTCATCTTTTACTCACTTAGCTATTCACAGTAACAGAGATTTTGACCAGGGGTGCCCAAACTTGTATGCCACTGTATAGAACCAGTGTGCAATCAAACATGCGATATAAAAGATCGCAATACTCAGGCCATGTCATTTCATCTAAGTGCATCCGTCAATGAGACTGTTCTCATCCACAGGTCTCAACACATTGTGGGTGCATTATATCACTGAGCTTGTTCTATGATTTGTGCCATGTTTTAAAACAAAGTGGTAATTTCCCCCTTACCAGCCCCACAGTATTAAGGCATTTAAGTATTCTGTTTTCAAAATCCTTAAATCCATGCAAGAGCCTTAGTTGGTATTTTCTTTGAAAATGTTTTAGAGTAGCTATACAATTCACATTAAATATTGAAAAGCTCCCCTGAATAAAACTTTAACTTATATGCCTAATCAGCATGAACACTGATGTGAATTTACTATTAAAAAAAGTGTAGTGTGGAATCAGCATTCTCCTTGAGCAATGAATCATTGTGCAAATTTATCTCTATCTTACAGATTTATAAGAATCACACACGATTTGAGAATTAGTTGATGTTGCCAAAGGAGGAGTGAAAATGGCTCTGGAGTGCTTTGGAACATCATAATGCTATAAAAAGATGCTCGTTCATCTGAAAGATTACAGAAACATAGAAAACCTACAGCACAATACAGGCCCTTAGGTCCACAATGCTGTGTCGAACATGTACTTACTTTAAATTACCAAGGGTTACCCATAGCCCTCTATTTTCCTATGCTTCATGTACCTATCCTGGAGCCTCTTAAAAGATCCTATTATAATCTGCCTCCACCACAGTCGCTGGCAGCCCATTCTATGCATTCACCACTCTCTGCATAAAAGGAACTTACCTCTGACATCCACTCTGTACCTACTCCCCAGCACCTTAAACCTGTGTCCTCTTGTGTTAGCCATTTCAGCCCTGGGAAAAAGCCTCTTAACTATCCAGGCAAGCAATGTTTCTCATCATCTTGTACACCTCTATCAGGTCACCTCTCATCCTCCATCACTACAAAGAGAAAAGGCCAAGTTCACTCAACCTATTCTCATAAGGCATGCTTCCCAATCCAGGCAACATCCTTGTAAATCTCCTCTGCACCCTTTCTGTAGTTTCCACATCCTTCCTGTAGTGAGTTGACCAGAACTGAGCACGGTACTCCAGATGGAGTCTGACCAGGGTTCTATACAGCTGTAACGTTACCTCTTGGCTCTTGAACTTAATCCCATGGTTGATGACGACCAATGCACCATATGCCTTCTTAACCACAAAGTCATCCTGCATGGTCCTATGGATTGAGTGTCCTATGGACACACACTCCAAGATCCCTCTGATCCTCCACACTGCCAAGAGTCTTACCATTAATACTCTATTCTGCCATCATATTTGACCTACCAAAATGAACCACCTCACACTTGTCTGGGTTGAACTCCATCGACCACTTCTCAACCCAGTTTTGCATCCTATCAATGTCCCTCTGTAACTTCTGACAGCCCTCCACACTATCCACAACACCTCCAACCTTTCTGTCATCAGCAAATTTACTAACTCATCCCTCCACTTCCTCATCCAGGTCATTTATAAAACTCACAAAGAGTAAGGATCCCAGAATGGATCCCTGAGACACACCATGAGTCACCAATCTCCATGCAGAATATGACCTGTCTACAACCACTCTTTGCCTTCTGTGGCCAAGCCAGTTCTGGATCCACAAAGCAATGTCCCCTTGGACCTCATGCCTTATTTTCTCAATAAACCTTGCATGGGGTACCTTATCAAGTGCCTTGCTGAAAGCCATATATACTACATCTATTGCTCTTCCTTCAATGTGTTCAGTTACATCCTCAGAAAATTCAATCAGGCTCATAAGGCACGACTTGTCTTTGACAAAGCCATGCTGGCTATTCCTAATCATATTATGCTTCTCCTAATGTTCATAAATCCTGCCTCTCAGGATCTTCTCCATCAACTTACCACCCACTGAAGTAAGAAATAATCCTATTCTTTCTGTTCATGAAGATTAACAATGAACAAGTTTTACAGTAGTAATGTCAAGCAAATAAATGTCCAGCTAGGTACAGGTGTCCCCCCATTTTTCGAACGTTCACTTTACAACAGTTTGCTGTTACGAAACACCTACATTAGTACCTGTTTTTGCTAACCAAAGAGGATTTTCGCTTTTACGAAAAAAAGACTCTCACTTTATACATGTGTTTACCCCGTGAAAGACTACCATGACCATGAAGCCTTGTGCGGGCAGTTGTGTGTGCCGATTTTTTTTCTCCACATCGATTTTGGCTCACTGTCTTACCAATTTTGATAAGTGAAACTACATTGTACATACAATATTTCTACTTTATATAGGCTGTATATTTATCATATCATTTCTGCTTTTACTATATGTTTGTGTTATTTTAGGTTTTATGTGTTATTTGGTTTGATTTGGTAGGTTACTTTTTGGGTCTGGGAACGCTCACAAATTTTTCCCATTATAAATTAATGGTAATTGCTTCTTCGCTTTATGGCATTTCGGTTTACAAACAGTTTCATAGGAACGCTCTACCTTCAGATAGCGGGGGAAACCTGTATTGCTCTACCACTTCTTTAGAATTATAAACATTAGTTTTTCAGGATGTATATATCACTGCACCATTTATTACCCACGCTTCTTCCCGATTAAGCATACTCATTGGCCACTTTATTAGGTACACCTGCTCATTAAAGTCCCTTATCACCCAATTATGTGGCAGCAATTCAAGGTATAAAAGCATGCAGTCATGGGCAAGAGGATCAGTTGTTATTCAGACCAAACATCAGAATGTGAATGAAGTGACTTTGACTATCTGGTTTGAGCTTCTCAGAAACTGCTGATCTCCTGGGATTTTCATGCACAACATCCCCTGAAGTTTATAGAGAATGGTGCAAAAAAAAAACCACCTTGTTAATGAGAGAGAGTTCAAAGGAGAATGGCCAGTCTGGTTCAAGCTGACAGGAAGGTGACAGCAACTCAAATAATCATGCGTTACAACAGTGGTGAGCAGAAAAGCCTCTCTGACTGCATGACATGTCGAACCTGAAGTAGATGGGCTAGGGCTACAGCAATAAGAGACCACAAACGTACATACAGTGGCCTCTTTATTAGATAGAGGAAGTACTTTATAAAGTGGCCACTGAGCATATGTGGTGGGGAAGCATAGCCTTGAACTGTTGCAATTCTTCTGGTGAAGCATTCCTCAGCACCACTGACAAAAATTTCCAGGACTTAGACCTAATGGTATTGAAAGAATAGCAATATACTTCCTAAAGTAGATATGGTGATACTGAGGGAACCTGAAGGTGGTGGTGATGGTTTTTCTCCAAGCACATGCTATTCTTGTTATACTGGTTGGCAGAGGTCTTTGATATAAGATGAGCTGGTGGAGGAACATCAGCAAGTAAACTCAACAATGGTACAAGTGCTGTGCATCGTCCAAGTCTCATAAAGGTCAGGCTTTTTCCAATGGCAAAGGTTCACAAAACAGTGTTGAGTTTCCCTGTGCGATGCTTTATATATTTTCAGATATTCAAGGAATTGAGATGGTTAAGAAGCACAGGTAAGTAGGACTTGGGCAAGATATAGGTCATGATCTTATTGAATTGGAAGGTAGGCATGCAGGCCCGTTTCTGCTTTAATTGTTTATGTCACATGCCAATTACGGACATTGTTCAGGGAAGTCAGCATGGGTTTATTAAAAAAAAAGCTCACGCTAGACAAATTTGGTTACATTATTCCCCACCCCCCCAAAGAGGAATGATGGGAGTAGTATATTCTAATGCATGGATCTTAGCAAATTTTCTTGACAAAGTCCTGCATGACAAACTAGTTCAAAAGAACAGAACCCTATGGATTCACAGAAAGAACACTTTGATCCAATTGGTTCAGGTGCAGGATGAAGAGAGTTACGTTTGTTGTATTTTTGGAAAGCTATTATCAGCGGGATTCCACAGAACCAAATTTCTTTAGATGTAAATGTAGGGGTAAATGATAAAGAACTTAGCATATGATAATATTGATTGCCAGCAAGGATAAAAGCTTGAGACCAGAAAAAGATACAGATGGGCTACTCAGTAGGGCTGTAAAAAAAAATCACAGATAGTATTTACATCTAGAAAAGAGCAAGGATGTGTACTTGCCAACATGCATTATGGTAAGTGAATATAAAATAAATAGCAAAACATTGGGAAATATGGAAGAACAGAGGATTACATTATGATTAAAAAGACATTGGCTTTCCCAGGGCTAGAGTTGCTTGTCAAACTGAGCAGCTGGGAAGTTTGGGTGGCATTAGAGACAATTAATGGTTGGAACTTTTGGAATATTGATTCATAGAGGGTTATTAGGATGCAAAATCCATACGGCCTTGAAGTGGCAACACAAATTGATAGAGGGGTAAATAGGGTGTGTGACAGCAAGCATGCCTTTGATTAGGACAGCGAGTGTCAAAGTTGGGAAAATACACTGCAACTCTAAAAATTTTGGTTGGGCCACATTTAGAATATTGCATGTAGTTCTAGGCACCTCACAACAGAAAGGACGTGCAGGCATTAGCGAGGGCGCAGAAGAGTTTCAATGGGATATTGCCTGGACCAGAGTGCACCAGCTATAAGAGGAGCAAATCATAAACACAAGAAATTCTGCAGATGCTGGAAATCCAAAGCAACACACATAAAATGCTGGAGGAAGTCAGCAGGTCAGGCAGCACCTATGGAAATGCATAAACTGTCAACATTTCAGGCTGAGACCCTTCTTCAGGGCTGGAAAGGAAGGGTCTCGGCTGTTTATTCATTTCCATACATGCTGCTTCCTAACCTGCTGAGCGCCTCCAGCATTTTGTGTGTGTAGCTCCAAGAGGAGGTTAGCAAACTCTGATTGTTTTCTCTGGAGGGTCAGAGGCTGATGAGAAATCTGATTGAAGTATATCAAACGATGAGGAGGCATTGATAAGGTGGATAGTCAACACTACATTTCCCATGATGGAAATGCAAAAAAACACTAGAGGGCATAGCTTTAAAGTGAAAGGGAGGAAAGATTCAACAAGATGTGTGAGGCACATTTTTTCTGTGTTTTTTTTAAAATAAGCACAGACTGGTAAGTTCCTGGAACCTGCTGCCAGAGAGGAGTGGTAGAAGCTCATACAATAGCAACAATTAAGAGGTATTTAGACAGACACATGAACAGGCATGGAATAGAAATATATTGATCACATGCAGGTAGAAAGGCTTAGTTTAGACCGGCAGCGTGGTCACATGGTGAGCCAAAGTGCCTAATCTGATGATGTTCTATGTTCTATATACTACGTGTCATACTTATCAGCACTTACACAAGGCTTCTTTGTGCTCCCAATAAATGAACTTGAAGTTGAGGTTCTCAGAACCATCCCAAATCAAATGTTTGTTTTCTATTTTAAGTAGCCATTGGTCCAGGATTCTCACAGGTCAGTGGGGATGTTACATTCCTCCCCCACCCCCCACCCCCACCACAAGAAAGGATGGTGAAACAGAAGTCTTTAAAGCACTAACAACACCCTGATATATAGCTGGAGAGATGAGACATACACACTTACCAAGTGCAAGAGGGTGAGATTAGGATATGTAGCTTTTTTTTTGACGAGCACAGAAATAGTGGCCTTGGCCTGGGTTATAAAACGTCAGATTCTGTATCAAGAAGATGGTCTGCTATTGGTCTACTCTGGCATAAATGGATTTTCAACACATGCTTTGTTAACTTTGGAGTTGTACAAAGAAGGCTCAAAAGAGATGTGCATTGCAAGCTGCTTCTTTCCCTGCACAGAGCACGGACTTCCGCGGAGTGTGGGTAGAGTCAGAAACAACAGAGGGATTTTAAAAGACACTTCGATATTGAGACATGAATATGCAGAGAATGGAGGTTTATGGAACACAAATAGGCAGAAGGGATTAGGTGTTATTAGTTTAAATTCATTTGGCACAACATCATGGGCTGAGCAGCCTGTTCCCAGTGCTGCACTAGTCTATGTTCTAGGTTTTAAATTTTTTGTTTTGATCTTTAGTTTCTCGGGGGGAAAATATTCAATTCTTATGATAACATCCACTTATTACTGTTTGCACACATAAATCTACTGGAGGAATTTCACAAGTATAATCGGTATAACAGCTACAGAAAACAAACTTTCCATAGCAAGCCCACATGATTAGACAAATTCATCTGGTTTAATTCTTATTATTTGCCTTGCTCATCTCGTCTTTCATATGCCCTGTGTCTGTAGTCCCATAAATGATTTTACAGCTATCTCACTGATATATAAAACAGCAGTGACACGTTCCAATTAGCCATTGGAGATCTCTAACACTTTAATCATGGTCTACCAGCTCCCATATATACTATCAACAACCTACAAATGTAAAGTTTTGACACTGCTGTTAGAATGAATTTAATTAGCACCAGTACATCCTGTTACTTGAAATGAGCCATTCTACATAGAAAAGTTAAAAATGAATAACATTCTTTCTTTTTGTAGATTAATTGCTAATTATGGAGTTCTTAACCAAAAGCAAAAGAGATCCAGTCCAAATTGTTTGAGATTAAGAATAGGGATAAATTTAGACTGTAGATCAATGGCTTTTTAATACATGTTATTTGTATGTATTCTTCAAGTGGCAAGAGCTGTTGGCTTACAGATCCTGCAAAACAAGTTCAACCCCAATCATCAATGCTGTCAAGTGTAGTTTGCATGTGGTTTCCATTCACATTGACAAGCCACGTGGGTTGACAAGTTAACTAGCCACTGTAAATTGCCCCTAGTTTGTAGATAAGTGGTAGAATCTGGGGCATGTGTGACGAATACATGGATCAGGGTAGAGTTAACATAATAAGTGTATATGGACGTGATGGTTAGCACAGATTCAGTGGGCCAAGGACCTATTTTTGGCGCTGTATGATTCGAAGAAGCTTTTGCAATTCCTTTTGACTTTGTTAAAATTCATAAATATAGATTGACAAGTTACTTTATGAAGTTGAGATATTTTCTAACCATACAGCATCAGATTAGTGATCTTCTATTCTGCAATTTAAACTACTGAGAACATTTTTCATCAATTTACAAGCACAAATACACAGTAAGAATGTAAAAATTCTCCAACTTCCGGTAATTCCCTTCCCCTCCCTTCCCCCATCCCAGTTTCACTCTGCCTCCTCCTCCAGCTGCCTATCACCTCTCTCATGATCCTGCCGCCTTCTACTACCCATAGTGCTTTCCCCTTACATTCCTTCTTCACCTTTCCTGCCTATCCCCTCCCTGCTTCCCCTGCCCCACCCCTTGATCCTCACTGGTTTTTCACCTGGCACCTTTCACCCTCCCCCCCATCTTCTTTATAGGGCCCCTGCCCCCTCCCTCTTCAGTCCTGATGAAGGGTCTCAGCCCGAAACGTTGACTGCTTGTTTCCACAGATGCTGCCCGACCTGCTGAGTTCCTTCAGCTTGTTGTACATGTTGCTTTGACCCCAGCATCTGCAGTGTCCTTTGTGTTTAAAAATTCAGTTTGATGTGCCTTTGCATCTTACACTGAAGTGTAATAACAGATGAATTTTCATGTAACAATGAATGTACTATGAATAATATAAATAATACAGAGGGTGTGTTTAGATTTGCAGCCTTTCTGGACAGCTTAAGAAATTCAGTATGTTGGTGCAAACTGCAAAACTAATAAAATGATAAATTTTCCTTTGCATGCTCAGTCAGGTACTTCTGTAAACCAAGACAGATTCTCTTCCAATATTGCTAATCATTAAAGCTCCACCAAGATTAATGTTTCTCCCTTTTAGAAAACCAGGTTTCTTCATTGACTTCTTGATTTAGAAGGCTTCAAGCACTCAGCGTTCATCCATTTAGTTACTGGCTGATAGCTACAATTGACAGCTGCATTTTCCAGTTTTCTACCCTTCTTTGAGAAAAGCTTTCGCTGAGGTGGGCAGTTCTACAAAATCAACACAGCTCAATCATTTTTAATGTATGATCATAATTCCTACACAATTTTATGCATCCTTTCTATAATATTGTTTTTATAGATGGTATAATCTCATATCATCATGCCAGAGTTTATTCAGAACCAAACTGTCTGCAAGCATATTCCAACAGAGAAACATAAAACATAGAAAACCTACAGCCCAATACAGGCCCTTCAGCCCACAAAGCTGTGCTGAATATGTCCTTACCTTAGAAATTACCGAGGGTTACCCATAGCCCTCTACTTTTCTAAGCTCCATGTACCTGTCCAGGAGACTCTTAAAAGACCCTATCATATCCACATCCACCACCATCGCTGGCAGTCCATTCCACGCACTCACCACTCCCTGTGTAAAAAACTTAGCTTCATTCACCCTTTCTTTCACATTTTATCCACAGCAAATGGCCATGAGGCAGCCTGGAAAGGCAAGTAGGAACTGTGATGTAAAGGAAAGCAAAGGTTGATGAGAAAAACAAAGATGCTATTTTGGGGGAAAAAATGGCTAGGACTGAGTCGAGTAAAACAGCGATTAGGACTGGGTTTAGCAGAATTAGGAAGCTAGGGGAAGATTAAATTCTAACAAAGGTTAGCAAAAAAATATTGAGCTTGCAAGAATTGGGCAATAAAGAGAACCTTACCGACATTACCCAAGACTGAAGAAAATGCAATATCCTCTTGTTCATTAAAATTAATATATACTCCATTGAGAATAATATTAGAAGCTCTCATAATCTAAATCTTACTAAAAAACACTTCTTGCAGCGATGATAATAACAAGTTATTTGCTATTTGATTAGCACCAGTACTGCTTTTACTTGAAACAACAGTAATTCTACATAGGAAAGTTAACAATGAATGATAACATTCTTGCTATTTTGTTATATGTTATTCTATACAACATTTCCACATTACTGATAAATGGCTTCTTAAATAAAGTTTCCCCATTGCTCAAGTGCTACTATTCTCATTCACTTTGGACTGAGACACCAATATTTTTCCTCCTTGCAGGAAATCTTCTGACACAGAAATTGGCAAATCGCTGTGAAGTCTATAAATGGCAGTTTTTAACCATGAAGCAGAACTTCCATTTGTCTTGGAGAGCAACCAATATCTTCCAAGTGAGAAGAGATTTTTCTTTAAATAAAGCTTTGACCATTTGAGCAATAACCAGACGATTACTTTAACTTGGCTAGAACTGACTACCCGCCTCTCTCCCCACACAAATAAATTAATATTCAAATGGTTTATACCTACATCCTGCTTTTTTTTAAAAAAAATGCTGTTTGAACAGAATAATTCAGCTCTGGTCAGATTAATGAGTTAATTAACAATAATATTGTACATTGCTCTTATAGGCAAGATGGAAAAAAGTTTAATTGCATAGGTACACAGAAATGGCATTTGGAAAATAAAGATTATATCCAGCATTGCATTCAGTGATAACAATTCTAATGCCACCTCTGCTTCAGAAGGGAAAAAAAGGCTTGCCCTTTCCATCTAATGTCACTGAATGACATCAGTATCATTTCATATTTTCAGAACTTTTTTTAAACATACCCAAAATTTATATCATCATGTAACAGTTACATTGGTTTTTTTTGAAGGGGGGGGGGGAAGATGCATCATGGCAATTCATGTGAATCTCTTTAACATCATTATGCACTGATGTACTGAAACCAATCTCATAGGTAAGGAACAGAATGGGGGGGGGGGGGCGGGAGAACAGATGTGGTAACACATGGAAACTACCATACAAAATACAAAAGTGAGTCTTTTGAAGTTAATTGCAAAAGCACAGAACATAAAACCATTGCCAAATTAATGCAAGCAAATAAATGTTTCCATTAATATTCAGTGCAATTTACTTATTTGGACCCACTAAATGACCCATGTAAATAAACAAAATTTACCACAATTAAATAGCTGAAAACTAACTTTGATTTAGTCAATCATTTAATATAAAACTCTGCTGATGATCAAATTGAAAAATACTGTCAGTCAATAACCTTGTGTCCCTTATTAGCTAAAAGCATAGACTTTGGCATTCTTTAGTGATTCAACAAAAAATTGTTATTAATTTATTTTGTGCTACTTTAAAAAAAATTATAACTTTAATTTTTCAACAGCACAAAAGCATTTATTGAGTCACCGCAGAGGGTTGGTAAACCCGAGTATACTTTGCAGATTTATACCTGCTTTGATATCTGGCTACCTTATTACATATTTTGAAACCCTTCGACACAGATTAAAAGCAATTAAAAAATTGTAATGCTAGTCATGATGCAAATCAATTTTTTTTTAAAAGCACAAAATACTTGAGGGTAACAGAGTAGATGCAGGCTTGGTGAACACACCCCCCTCCACCCCCACATACCTATAGTGGCAGGGGACCACAAGAAACACTTCTCAGTGCTCAGAGGAGGTTGGCATAAACAATGCCTTCAGGCAAGCAAAGACATCCCAATGTGTTGATATCGGAAACTACAGTTGTATGTGCTGCGTCATCAACATAAATGAAGCACAGCAAATGTCTTTTAGTTTTCATTACTGCTTTCATTTTACAGATATTACACGATAAACATTGCTTCCTTTCATTTGATATTTAAAGCAGTATTTTTTTGATCACCCATTTTTTAGTGTTCTTTGACCCTGTCATCAAGGGAAAGCAATATTACCAATACGAGTTAGGTTTCAAAGTAATATAACTGAAAAAAGTCCAGCAAAGTCATTATGAATTTTGTATTTAGTTCTGGAGTCTCACTCATAAATTAGATAGGGTGATGATAAATGCCCTATTAGATAGGGTGATGATAAACCTTCATTCTCAAAACTCAAGAGATACCATTGGGCCACTCAAGGCTTGTTGAATTTACACACCAGAAGTTAACATTTATCAACTGCTCCAAAGATTTTAATAATGATTCAACATCTGGGAAGAAATTGTTCATATAGAAAATGTAGCGAATCCTTGCAGCAATAAATCTTTACTCTGTACATCACTGTTGTAAATACTTAAACACAAAAAGCTGTGTGGCATGTCAAGAAAAATATTGTAGTCAATAAAACACATCACTTTTCATGTCCTATCAATTCTTCTTAGTCCGTGGGAATAAAATATGCACAAAAAGTCAATATTAACAAATCTACACAAAAACATCATTGAAAGGGTATCACGCAATTGGAATGCTAAATGTACTTTAAATTCTAGAGATAACAGCACTTGGCAACAAACCAGTTTTGAGCATTATGGTACTTTCCTAACTGAGTGGTATTATTTTTAAAAAACCATCTAACTCGATAAGACCACAAAAAGCACATAATAAATCACAGAAGAAGAAAAAAATAATTGCTTATAGGAGGTATACTACGTAAAGAAAATAAAGATGTAAAAGATAACCTGTATGCTTTCTAACAATTCTCTAAAAGGTTACATTCACATGCTATGACTTCACTTTAGTATGTCGCGTTTGGTGTATACGCAGCTAATATTAAAACTTGTTATCAAGAACAGTAAGTGGTTAATCAATCAGCCATAAAACATTAGGCACATGAAAACAACGCATGTAAGTGTTTCATTTAAAACAACGAATTGATTCGTTTGTATTGGACACAACGCTACTTGGCTGCTTGTTAATATTCCAAGCTCAAAGACATTACCCAGACTCTACGAAATACGATTTCCTAGTTAGCAAAAACATACGATAATCGTAATCTAATAAATCTGTAAAATAGAAAAGGCAAATGTTTTATAGTCACCTGAAAATCCAATAGAGAACAAATTGCAGCCAGTTTTAATAGTACTACTATGGTAGTTAAGTACTGTTTTTACACTTTAAAATCTCTCAAAAACCACTTACCCAATTGACAGCAAACATTGTGAATGGACAGCAGCAAAGTCCAGCAAATGCAGCATGCCTGGAATATTTTTATTACCATTGTCATTAATTGATTGTTTTTGGTTTACTTCGCGACAACTAGTACTCAAAGTGATTTTTGCAAGGTAGGTGAAAAGGCGCCAAGCTTATTGCCCCTGCTTAACGCAGAGTCTACGGGTGGCAGCACCACAAGCGCTCCGCTCTGCTTGTGTTGCAGTAGTTACAAGATTCCTCAGACGCGGGCGATCGGAGCAGCTGGAGCGAGAGGGGGCGGGGGAGGAGTTAAAGGGCAGAGGACAGGCGCGCGCCACCTCGCCTCGGGGCTCCGCGCTCCTGAGCGGGAGCGCGCGCTCGATAGGGCTCGCGTTGGAATGGGCGCGTTCGCGGAACAGGGAGGCGAGCTGGCGGGCGCACGCCTGAGTTCGGGTCCTCGATGCAGGCACCTTTTTTGTCGTCTTCGTTCTTTACAAACATTTCAGATTTGGTGCACAAGAGTCTTTGAAAATATTTGTTTTCCGATTCCTGTTGGTCTCGGGATTTAACTGTTACTGTTTAAACTGGTTAGGATTTTTTTTTGTAGTAGATGGTCATCAGGTATAATTTCAATTCCTTCTAAACATTATATTACTTTTTTTATGCAGAACATTGTTTTCTGATGAGCATAGCGCCACAGCTTGGACCATAACAGCCATACATCCAACGAATATCGGACGTTCTTATAGCATCCGCAGACAGCAATAGTAGCCAGCCGGCTTAGAGCAACAATTGCTCCGTTCCCCGTCGCCAGTAGCTAATGCATTCCAAATGAAAGTGTTTTACAACCTTGCCCCACAGTGACCAAAGTTACCACGAGCAAGACTTCCGAACTGAGTTTTAAAAGTGGGACTTATTTCAATGCATTTTGTTCAAAATAATAGTACACCACAAGTTTGGAACCTTGTTTTGAACGTCATCTCTGCGTGAAAATATCACAGTATCGTTTCTCTTTAAAAACCAAAGCTATCAGCTGCTGTGTTTTCTCCTTCTATCCTGCCTTCCCCGCCCCCACTCACTTTAACCCACCTCAACAATTCTGCCGCATTTCTGCAGCATTCCTGTCTCTCTCGATCCTCATTTGATTCATTCTCTCCCAAAGCACACCACTTTAAACCTACAATTCCAGATTATGATCACCATATTATATTTATCAGCCCCGTGTGTAGGTAGCATCCCTATAATAGTTTGCAACCCTATCCTCACAAATTGTCTCAAACTTCATTTCCATTCTCCCCCCCCAGAAGTTTCTGAAAATTCTTATCTCCCAATAAACGCATTTGCTGATTCCTTTTCTAGTATACCCTTAACATTTTCCATCACTAAACCTCAATCATTTAACTGTTATAAGTAAAATTCACATAGGAATACATCATGACTTCCTACAGTCAGTCCAGTAGCTTCTAAACCCACTCATAGCTATCCTTAACATCTCTAAATTTTTATCTGCATGCTTCCTTGAAGTTATACACACACACACACACACACACACACACACACACACACACACACACACACACACACACACACACACACACACACACACACACACACACACACACACACACACACACACACACACACACACACACTTCTGATATAACTGGCCATTAAATTTTCAGGCCATTGAGGAAAAATACATTTTTTCAATGAATACCTTTATTTTGTTTTTTAAAAAATCCCAATGTGGATTGCAAGTATGAACAACATCTCATTAAAAATGAGAAATTAACTATAATTAAAAGTTTTAAATCGGGCAGGTTTTAAAGTGAATATTAAAAGAGTGGTGAATGGGGACATGGTTTAGAAAGGAGAATCCAAATTTAAGTCTGCAAAGTTGAAGGCTCGGGGCAGAGTTAAGATGGCCAAAAAGTTACAGTTGGAAAACTACAGAGAGTTGTTGGTTACAGAAGTAGAAAATCTATAAAGTTTGCAGACAATACAAAGATAGGTGGAGGGGCAGCTAATGTTGAGGAAGCAGGAAGGATTTTGACTGATTAGGAGAAGTGGCCGATGGAATACGGTGTCAGAAAATGTGTGATCCTGCACTATGGAAGGAGGAATAAAAGCATAGACTTTTTTTTAAACAGGGAGAAAATTCAATAATCTGAGGACATGGGACATGTAGGATTCCCTAAAGGTTAACTTGCAGGCTGAGTTGATGGTGAGGAAGGCAAATGCAATGTTAGCATTCATTTCAGGAGGACTAGAATATAAAGGCAAGGATGCAATGCTAGAGTGTATAAAACACTGCTGAGGTCTCACTTGGAGTATTGTTATCAGTTTTGGGCCCCTTTCCTAAGAAAGGATGTGTTAACGTTGGAGTAGGTTCAAAGAAAATTCACAAAAATGATTGTGGGATTGAAAGGCTTATCAGATGAAGAGTACTTGATGGCTCTGGGCCTGTACTGGCTGGAATTTAGAAGAATGAAAGGGTTCTCATTGAAACCTGTCAGAAGTTGCAAAGCTGAGGTAAAATGGACATGGAGAGGATGTCCTAGACTAAAATGCACAACCACAGAATAGAGGGACGTCTATTTAGAGTAGAGATGAGGAGGAATTTCTTTAGACAGAGGGTGGTGAATCTCTGGAATTCTTTGCCACAGGTAGCTGTAGAAGCCAGGTCATTAGTTGTATTTAAAATGGTATTGGATAGATTCTTGATAAAGCAGGGCATGAAAGGTTATGGGTTGAAGGCAGGAGAATGGGGTTGAGAGGGAAATGGATCCACCATGATGAAGTAGCAGAGCAGACTCGAGGGGCCAAATGGCCTAACATTGCTCCAATATCTTGTGGTCTAAAATCTATTATAGATTTGAACACAAAGAGTTTCTATTTTATGGCATATACAGACAGATTATCAATGCTGATCAGCTATCACGGGTGTTCAGTAAAGAGAAAATGGTACAGGATTGGATATAAACAGAGTTCTAGATGAACTGAAATCTGTAGAAAGTGGAAGATTCAAAGTCAGAAGTCAGAGTAGTTGAGTTTATTTTTCTTTGCATAAGTGCATGTAAGTAAAGATGCAAAAATCAAAAGCAATTTTCTAAATTTTTAGGGAATTATTAAATGCCATCTTTTTTCTCATGCAATGTTCCAATGAAGCTCAACACAAGTTTGAATAACAATATCTCATCTCCTTCTTGGCACATATCAGCCTTCAGGACTGAATATTGAATTTCAGATACTAAGATATTTTTATCTTCTCTTTCTCGTTTGGAATATTATTTTGTTCTTCCTTTATTAGCTTTTCAGAGTTCATTTAGAGGCAGATTAGAGGCTGGTGACCAAGAAAGCTATAAGAGGTGCAGGTACAATCTCCAGAAAGTCATCTCACAGGCCAAGTGGCAATTCCGAGCTAAACTACAATTAATGAAGGATGCTTAACAGTTGAGGTAGGATTGAATATTATCACCTCTTATAAAGTTAAATCAAGCAACAGAGGCAACAGGAGGGCTTCGCCTCCAGATGAGCTCAATGCCTTCTGTGCTCACTTTGACTGACAAAACATGGAGGAACCATTATGAACTTCCGCAGCCCCTGATCTTTCTATGATTTCAGTCTCTGAGGATGACTTGTGAGCAGCCTTCATGAGGGTGAACCCATGAAAAGCATCTGGCCGGACAGGCTACCTGGCGAAGTACTAAAAACGTGCTGATCAACTGGCTAGAGTGTTCACTAAGATCTTTAACCTCTTGCTTTGGCAGGCTGAGGTACCCACCTGCTTCAATTATACTAGTGCATAAGAAGTGTGCGGTGACCTACCTCAATGACTATTGCCCCATAGCACTTACATCCAGAGGGATGAAGTGCTTTGGGAGGTTGGTGATGAAGCATATCAACTCCTGCCTGATCTGCTTCAATTTGTCTACTGGAGTAACAGGTCCACAGCAGATGCTGTATCATTGGCGCTACTCTCAATCCTGGAAGATCTGGACAGCAAAGGTGCATACGACAAGAAGACTACAGCTCAGCATTCACTATCAGCACGCCCTCAAAACTAGTCAATAAGCTCCAAGACTTTGGCCTCAACACCTGCTTGTGTAATTGGATCCTCGATTTCCTCACTTGCAGACCCCAGTCAGTTCGGATTGGCAACAACATCTCCTCCACAATCTCCATCAGCACAGGTGCACCAGAATGCATATGCTTAGAACCCTGCTCTACTCACTTTATACAGCTGCAACGCCATACTCAAATTTGCAGATGACACCACTGTCATAGGCCGAATCAAAAGTGGTGATGAATCTCCTTAGAGGATGGAGATTGAAAACCTGGCTGAATAGTACCATAACAACAACCAGTGAGACCAAGAAGCTGGTTATTGACTTAAAGAGAAGAAAACCAAAGGTCAATGAGCCAGTCCTCATCAGAGGATCAGAGGTGGAGATTAAATTCCTCTGTTATTATTTTGTAAGACCTGTCCTGTGCCCAGCACGTAAGTGCAATTACAAAGAAAGCAGTGCAGCATTTCTACCTCCTTAGATGTTTATGGAGAATCAGCATGACATCTAAAACTTTGACAAACTTCTGTAGATGTGCAGTGGAAGAGTATATTGACTGGCTGCATCACAGCCTGGTATGGAAACACCAATGCCCTTGAATGGAAAATCCTACAAAAAGTAGTGGATACAGCCCAGTCCATCACAGGTAAAGCAATCCCACCATTGATCACATCTACATGAAATACTGTCGCAGGAAAGGAGCATCTATCATCAGGGACTCCCACCACCCAAGGCATGCTCTCTTCTTGCTGCTGCCTTCAGGAAGAAGGCACAGGAGCCTTAGCATTCACATCACAAGTTCAGGAACAGTTATTTACCCCTCAACTATCAGAACTTGAACCAAAGAGGATAACTTCATTCAGATTTACTTACCCCATCATTGAAATCTTTCCACAACCAATGGACTCACTTCCAAGGACTCTTCATTATATCCTTGATATTTATTATTTATCTATTATTACTATTTCTTTCTTTTTGTATTTGCACAGTTTGTTGTCTTCTGCATTCTGCTTAAATGTCCAAGTAGGGCAGTCTTTCATTGATTCTGTTATGGTTAATATTTTATAGATATAGAGTATACCCATGAGAAAATGAAACTCAGGGTTATATATGGTGACATATAGGTACGTTGATAATAAATTTACTTCAAACACCTATTTATAGTTACACAAAATTCATTCCTACCACCAGTTCTCCGCCAGCACCACCAAGCCTTCTGACATTCATTTGGACTCCTCAGGTCTGCACCCTATCATAGGTGTTCCCCTCTGCTTTTCCTCTTTTCTTTACAACTCAATATTTGTCTTATTTTCTGACTTTTGTCAGATTTGATAAAATGCTATTCACGTGCACTTGAACATCCTTTCCCTGTCCGCAAATGCTGCAAGTTATGCAGAATATCTCCAGCAATTTTTCTGTTTTTAGTACAAAGAATTTATGAAGAAATGCAAGATTGGAACCAGTGTAGTAGGATATAAAACAAGGAAAAAGTAAATCACATACACAATACAAATTGCGCCATAATAGCCTGGCAGAGCACAGCTATCAACCATAAAAAATTAAATAAGGAGTAATGTTCTTTCAGATATTTGAAAGTGCATTCAATTGGGTCAGGTACATCACCAGCAGGGATTATTCCTTTTATATTTTCTCAACCAAGTACACATATGATGGGATACTGGTTGGTTGCTAATGAAATAATCAGAGTTTTTCTTTGAATTATAGCTGATCAGTCTAGAAGTCGTATAAACAGACAGCTATTACTGATGGTATTTGACGATTCCCAAGTTTAGGAAATACTGCTTCATCCCCAACATTAGAGCACTGATTTCTGATAAAGAAGTGGCTCTAACTGCATCTGTGAAATTCGTTAGCCACATTAAATCTAACTGATTGTTTTATTGACCATGTTGAGATTCATCACTCCAAGGACCAAAAACTCAATATTTTCACTGATCTACTTTTGTGTTTTATATCCTTTCAGAGTCAACATAGTAAGCCTCAGATTTTGAAATTATTGCAATCTTCCTCTTTTCTGTACCTATTTGCAATACTGTGGTTCATCTCAAGATACAGCAATTCCATGTTCTGCCCTGTGTGAAGCAACTGTTATGCTGAACGAAGCAGATTAAAGCCAGATCCAAAGTGTTCAGAACCATGTATGAAAAATGGTTAAAAGTCAAAATCAAGGGCTTTTTGAATGCACAAAGATTTTGTAATCAGATGGCATAAATGTTGGGCTTGAACTATAGCCGTTACAGGGATGTGGTTACAAAATGACCAAGACTGAGAACAGAATACTCCATGGTATTTCACATTTCATAAAGGCAGTCAGAATGCATAAAGTGGAAGTGTAGGGCGTGAGATAGTGATGAGAGGTCAGAGGGGGCTTGCAATGATGTTTAACACTAATAACAAACATCATGTTTTAGTGAGTAAAGTAATTGGCGCAGGTGATCAGGCTATAGAATCATTTGGATGAGGATAGGATTAACAAGGCTGAAAAAGCCCTGGCATGAACAACAGTCTTTTAGCAAACTCTGTCCCCACACCACCCTCCAGCAAAGGTATGTTTGAAATGGGTATCAATGGAAAAGCGGTTGAAGAGGTGAAAATTCAGGGTATTTGCAACAAAGGTAATCCAATAATCTTGAGGATGTATATGAGATACTACTTCAGAGAACAATACTGACCCCATAATAGATATAATTGTATGTAATGAAGCAATGTTAATTGGTAATTTCATAACTAGGAATTTCTATCAAACTCTATCAAAAATGACTATACGACATTTCCCACTGTCATGCTGAATAGACATAGAACTGTAAAGCTATACTATGCAGAAAACAGGCCTTTGGCCAGCTCATCCATGTCAACAGGCCAGCATTTGGTCTTCCAAACCTTTCCTATCATGTACTTATTGTACTTTTTGCTACCTTTTCGTTTCTTCTCATAGTTTGTTCCATATAAACACTACCTTCTCCTATATGTGGAAAAAGTTGCCTTTGAAAACTCCCCCCCCCCCCCCCACTTTAAACCTATGCCCTCTAGTTTTGGAGACCTCTGCCCTGGGGAAAGGACTGTGGCAATTTAGCTTAGCTATGCCTTTTTGATTTTATAAGCTGTTGTAAGGACATCACTCAGCATCCTGCACCTGGCGAATCAAGCCGCTGTATATACAGTAACTCAAACTCTTTTATCACTGTAATATGCTCATTTCTTTTTTTTTAAATTTCAACCTTCCTAATGGCAGAGTAAGCACTACACCAAAGGTGGCCTTACCAATGTCCTGTACAACTGTAAAAAGATGTCACAACCCCTGACTCCTGTACTCAGTATTCTAACCAATGGAGGCAAGTATGCCAAATGCCTTCATCGACTATCTACCTACATCACTATGTACCTTCTTTTCAAGGCCTTTCTGTTCTGCAGCACTCCCCAGGTCCTACCATTTACTGTGCAAGTCATGCCCTGGTTTATCTTACTAAAATGCAACTTCTCACATTTCACACAGAATGCTGGAGGAACTCTGCAGGCCAGGCAGTATTCATGGAAAAGAGTAAACAGTCAATGTTTCAGGCCGAGACCCTTCATCAATGCTGTATTTCCAGCATCTGCAGACTTTCTCCTTTTTGTGTAACATCTCACATTTATCTAAATTAAACTCCATCTAACACTCCTCAGACAACCAGCTCAGTTGATCAAATTTGAGAATGTTACGCTCTGCCCTAAATTAAATCTCTAAACTGTAGGGGCCGCTAATTCAGCTGCAAAGGCAGGTTGGCTTGTAAATTTGGTAGTTAATATATGATGATAAGTTATAGTAATGGAGATATAGTCCACTGACAAATAAGGAGCTTCTGGTAAAATTGTTGTGTCCGTGGTTAACTAGAAGAGTTGTAGAAGCTAATAAGTTGAATGGAAATGCTTAACATTGTGAAAGAGAATGAAAGTCGAACTTAAATAAATATTTTGTGGTGGGTTGTGCTATACTCAGGCAGCTAGACAACCTTAGGGATGTTAGTTAAATCTGGCAGCTCCCCTGCGGATATAAGCCATTCATGTTTTCAAAAAGGAAGACATGGTTGACTTGTTACTTATTTGTAATCTGGGCCTTAGAAAAATTGATACCATCTTCAGTGGTCCTTGTCACTTCCTATACCATTGAGTAGGGCAACAGTAGTTCACACTTCTCCCATTGGGACTTGAGAAAACTTGCTCTGACCATCATGGGTTTTGTGATGTACGATAAGACAATGTCCATTTCTCGGTAGTAAATTTTGTTTGATTTTAAATGTGCTGCTGCCTCAACTCTGCCCCATAATGGGAATAAGATTAGAGACTAAAACTAAAACTATAACTAAAACTCAGATGCATTACCATGATACACAAAATACTGGTGGAACACAGCAGGCCAGGCATCATCTATAAGGAGAAGCACTGTCAAAGGGTCTCGGCCCGAAACGTCGACAGTGCTTCTCCTTATAGATGCTGCCTGGTCTGCTGTGTTCCTCCAGCATTTTGTGTGTGTTGTTTGAATTTCCAGCATCTGCAGATTTCCTTGTGTTTGTGCATTACCATGATATCGTTTGTTCTGGTGGAAATTTTCTTCTCTCTTTCACTGGTTGCCTATTTGAAGTATAGAATATTTCTGCTCAGTTAATGATCCCCCAGATTTGTTACAGTCCTGTAAACCAAGCACAAGTATAACCTTGTCCTGCAGTTTCCACAGCATTATCCATTACACTCCCTGAGTTTAAGAAGCAGACTTAAACAATCACAATTCCAAATTTTATGGTTCGGCTGTGAAACTATTTTATACTGGCTATTTCCCCCTTAAGGCATAATAGCAATCTTTTAAACTTGCTTTTTTTTAATCACCACAACTACGTTCCCTGCAAGGCACCTGTCCGAAAGAAGGGAAACATGGATTTAAATATGCATATCCATTGCAATGATAGAAGTTAAGATTTACTTTTCTTCCAACAGCATTTTGTTCTATCTTTTCTTAAATGTAAATGCAATTCAACCAAAAACAAAACCCTAATCTGTCTCATCAGTTAATGATTTGTCAAAGTATTTAGTTTTAGCTTAGATTTGCACAAAAAAAATTCAGATTGCAATAGGACGCTTATACAACATTACAGTACGTCACAGGGAATGAGCTACACAGTAAGTGTGGGAATTTTCAGTGTCTGACAATAGCAAATCAATTACCCTATTCATAATCAATCAAAAATAGACCAAGTTTGTTAACAACAATGGGATTAGTGAGTGATACTATACTTGAAACCTTGTACAAATCTAGCTGTCTGATTGAAACAGTTGCTGATATGAAGAAAGCATCTGGATACAGCAGTTAAGATAACATTAGGAAAATACATTATGAATGATTAATAAAAGCCATCAACCCTGATTATATTTAATTATCAGTTTCTGTAACCAACCTTTGCTGTGCGCTCTAGGCATCGCTATCTGAAACCATTAATGAAATTCTATAATATTTCCTTCCTCCAGAGCAGCTTTAAATGACCAAATTAATAAGGTCATTTGATTTGATTTGAATCATCAATGGAAAAAAAACCTACAGTTGTCAAAGTAGGATTAGATTAACCACTTAATATTATCATTCCAGGGTAATGGACTGTTCAAAAGTTTATCTCCGGGTTGTTAGAATGTATTTGGGTTGATTATTCCCTTTTATAATGAGATTAGATTTAAAACAATATATTGATATATGATTTTATTTGTTATTATAGAGAAGAATATAGGACAGGAATAGGCCATTTGGCCCACTGCTATCCCAATCCTGTCTGCCTGTTCATGCCCATATCTCTTTGATTCTCTGCCTGTTCATATGACTGTCTGAAAACCTGTTAAATATTGCTAACAGATCTGCTTCTACTACCTTTTCAAATTGCAGGTTCCAGCCATGTTTCACTCTGTGAAAAAAAAAGACTTGCCTTAAGAATCACCTTTAACCTTTCTTCTCTCATGTTAAATCTACTCTCTAGAATTTGACATTTCCCTCCTGGGAAAATGACTACCTACCTTAACTTTGCCTCTCATAATTTTGTGCACTTCTGTCACCTCACCACTCTGAACCAATGCTCCAGATAAAACAATCCAAGTTTGTTCAGCTTCTTCTCATATTTAATATACTCCAATGTAGGTAACACCCCAGGGAACCTCTTCTGCACTATCTCCAAAGCCTCTGCATCATATATATAGCATGGTGACTAGAACTGCACACAGAACTCCAAATGAGACCTAAATGAAGTGTTATTGAGCTGTGATATGATTTGACAACTTTTATACTCAATGGTTTGATGGAAGTATGCAGCAAGAAGTGCACAGCATTCAGGCAGCACTCATTAAATGGCATGTGATGTGTGTCAATAAAGTCTACTTCCAACAAGATAGAATCCGACTACTTCCTTTTGGCCTTCAAAACCATTACCAGTTCCCTACCATCAAACTCCAAGGGATCATTGGTCACTAGAAAGCTCACTGGCCTAGTCATACAAGGAGCTACAAGAGTAGGTCAGAAACTGGGTATCTCAAGACTCTGTTCCTTAACCCCTAAAACCTTTCCAATATCTGCATCTGTCCTTCATTAACAGTATTCTAGATAACAGTGTGACCGGATTGAATTGTATAGTGTGAGTGGGTGATAGTACAAGAATACGGGGCCAAACAAGGGAAAATCTGCAGATGCTGGAAATCCAAGCAACACACAAAAAGTGCTGGAGGAACTCAGCAGGCCAGGCAGCATCTCTGGAAAAGAGTACAGGTGACATCTTGGCTGAGACCCTTCAGCAGGACTGGAGAAAAAAAAGATGAGGAGTAGATTTAAAAGGTGGGGGAGGGGAGGGAGAAACACAAGGTGATAGGTGAAACTGGGCGAGGGAAGGGTGAAGTAAGGAGCTGGGAAGTTGATTGGTGAAAGAGATACAGGGCTAAAGAAGGAGGAATCTAGTAAGAGAGGACAGAAGGCCATGAAAGAAAGAACAGGAGGGAGGATAACCAGAGGGAGGTGATGGGCAGGCACGGAGGTAAGGCGAGAGAGGGAAAAGGGGATGGGGAATGGTGAAGGTGGGGGGGGGGGGCATTACTGGAAGTTCAAGGAATTGATTTTCATGCCATCAGGTTTTTGGAGTTGGAGTTAGAATGGGGAAAGAAGGGTAAAGTGGATAAAAATGGCTTGCTCCACCCTATATCCTACAATATATCCTATTCCAATGAATATTTTGAGAGCTCTTTTAGCTTCTAAGCATTTTCAACTGGACAAATAAGGCGTTTAACAATCATGCAACACTTTGCATATTTTGCACTAAAATAATTAAGTTTAACTGCTTAAAAATGTATTTCAAGTGTCAGTAACAATTTGTATTTGAGATTGTCAATTATGCAAGAAGCTTGACCCTTGAGTTCATCTTGCCATTGCTTTATCACCCATTGTCTTTGATGAATTAAGCTAGCAGGCACTATCTTGCAGCTAGCAGATTAGAGCCAGCAATTAACAACTTCTTGCATTGTTAACTGGTAAGAAATCAGGCCATTTATAGTGCACAAGGATTTGTCTCAAAGTTTTAATTCCAGTGAGAATTAATGAGCATAAATTCCACAAGGCAATTTATTTTTCAGGTTGTGAAAGTAAACAAAATAGATTTAATATATCAAAAATCTAAACTCAAATTATTCAGCTTTATCTTGGAATATGAACAACTTTGGTATTACATTCAAATAGCTGTTTAAAGCATAATGTATTTATAACAAGTACAGCTTTCAATATACAACCTTTTGTCTTGAAATTCTGATTCGGCTTGGTTGGAAATCTACTGGCTGGTCATAATGAGTGCTAGATGAGATAGAACCTGATTTTTCAACATAGTTATGGTCTGCATTTGGGTGGGCAAGGGAGGCAATGGAACAAGTACTGATACAGAAGTTTTATTTGAGAAATGTCCTAGTTTGCCACAGATATTTTATCAAGTAGCCTTTGAATGTAATTACCAGATAAGATAAGACCAAATATGTCCTTATCAAAATCTCAAATCAACAGTTGCTGAATTTAATCAATAGCGGAGAGATCATATACTGAGACTGGAGTGATTTTAGCAGCCAAAGAAGACTAAGGTTTCCCTTTTTTGTGCCTTTCTTTCATTCTCAGACCAGCTTGTTATTGTTTTGATTTTTTTATATGGTCTGTTGTGGTAGCCATGGTACCTATCCCATATGCAATTGACTGACAATTAAAAGAAACAAAATACAGATGTAGAGAAAAATTCCTTTTTTTGCCCTTTGGCTAGTTACAGGTACTTTTGTTTGCCTTCCAACCCGCTATTTGTCCTTCCCTCTTCCTGCCCCATTCACCTACCGTTCAAACTTTATCCAGATGAATAATTGCCTTTCCAAAACATTAATTCTGTTTCTTTCTCAACAAGTTCTGCTTGACCAGCATTTTCTGTTTTATATTCCAGAGAAGCATCTTTAAACGGTAAATGAACCAGTCTAGAAATTCAATTTCACTCAAGTGTTCTGCTCCATCTGCCTGGTGCAAGGAGTACAGGACATTGGTGCTGACAGCTCAAGATGCCAAATATATACATGCAAACAATATAACTAATTGTTTATTAGCTATATCATGAGAATGACATTCAAATTTTAATATTTCAATGATACTACAATATGCTTTTGGTGCACTTTTTGAATGTAATCAAATATGACTGGCAGTTTACCTAATGCAGTCGGCATGTGTACACTGCCACAGGGTCTCTCAGTCACTTACTTTCGGCCAGAAATGTAAACATTCAACAATAGGATTCCTATGCACTTTGACTTGAGAACAGAAGAGTTTTATTACATTGAACTCTGTTTAAAATCAAATTGAATATTAGAAATTTACATAAGAACAATACATGAATCACAACATGAAAATAGGACATTCATATTACCAACAGTATCACATAAATTGTCCTACACTAATAGCATGAGGTGATTAGCAACATTGTGAACAGCTGCCTTTAGAACAATCAGAAACCAGTTCATTTGGCCTTTCAAGATCAAACATTCCAAGGATTGTCATTCATCATGGATAGACATTTCTTGTCTGTCCTCTCCAGCAGGCAGTTTAACAACGTATTATCAGTCTGTTTCTCTAATTCAGTTTTAGCCTATGGCAGCTGGAACACAAAACCACCCAATTGTGAAAGTGACATTGTAGATTTGCAGTATATCTTCTCCTGAACAGTCAATCAAGAACTATCTGACCAAGTTTAGTTCTGCAAATTAACGGCAAGCTTCAGTTATGTTCAAGAACTCCCATCATTTTCATTTATTAGATACAGCAACTTGGAAGTATTGAATAGACAAAAGGATGCCAAAAAACAATATATAAATGTTTCATTGATGGTTCTCCTATGCATTTTGTACATGAAAGCTAACTGGTACAAATATATTATGAATAATTCTAAGTTGCTATCTTGTTTTCCAGAACAACTTAAAACTTATTGGTTTTAAGCCAGAAAATTCATAAGCATAATTAGCAGTTGTTAATTTTTTGGATATGTGTGGAGTTTTAAAAGTGACATATTTCTCCAAAATTTCAATATCCTGGTGTATGTGGCATTGTCCTTTATCTGTAATTTAAAGCATGTTTTTGATTTTGTTTAAACTATTTAGAAGATGTTTGGATAGGTACTTAGGTGTGAAAGACATGGTGCAGGGGATCCTGACCTTTTTAATGCCATGGACCATTACCATTAAGCAAGGAGTCCATGGACCCCAGGTTGGATATGGCCCTAATGCATGCAAATGAGATTAGCATGGGCAGACATCATGGTCAATGTGGATGATCTGGGTCAAAAGGACTTTCCTATACATAACAATTCTATGAGCTCTAGTTCTGAAGAAAAGTCATCAATCTCAAATGTAAATACTTTTCTCACTTCATAGATACTGCCCAACCTTCTGTGTAGTTCCAGTCCTCTCTGTTTCTGTTTACTCTACAAACTGTTTATTTTGTTCAAATCATATCAATGAAAAGATGAGGTCCAAAACAATTATGTTGTATCATGAACAAAGTCACTAGAATGACACTGAAGCTCATGGATATAGAAATTTATTCAGCACAAAGAGCAGCTATTTGAGACACTCTTGTAAGAAAATGCCTCCTGACCCAAAATTGCATGACATTTTTCTATGTTAAAGATCAAAGGTAACAGCAAGATAATTCTAAAGTTGCAATGTGTCTACAATGCTTCCTTTGAATTACATATAGTTTTCACACACCTCCTTTTCTGCACCCATACTCTAGACATTCAAAATGAATGTTAATCTCCACTGATTCTGGGCCACATTCATGCATATGCAGACTCTGAGGTCTAATCGTTCTGAGCTGTGTTTTAAATCCAATCTGCAATCCACATTCAATGATTCATATGAGTTCATCCAGCATTTTGGTTGCTGATTCAGAAGGGAGCTTGATTTGCCTAAAAGCCTTTGAGTAGCTGATGTTTCCATAGTGCCGTCAATGCGTTAAAGTTCAGGAAATATTAATTAGCATGATCCAGTATCAGTAGTGACAAAGCAAAATAAATACTAGAGTTTGCAATTTCTATTCATTTACTTAGTTTTCCTTCATCAGGACACAGTGTCTTAAATATAATCTTTTTTAGTGTCTGTAGAATTCCTCAAGTTCCTCATATTGACACTTATTGTCCACAAAGAATGAGACAAAATTGCTTACTGAAACAAACAAGTTATTACTTTATATTACGCTGACTGATTGACTTATCTTGCTATATTTTAAGTGACAACTTACTGTGTGCTTGGAGTATAAATAAAAGAGCGTTTTCTCACTTCCTTTTCTCAGGCACCATCGGAGCTGTGTTTATAGGAAAATTTATCCAAAGATCTTTAAGAAATATGCAATGTAATGTGGTTACTGACTCTATCTCATATCTGGGAAGCATTGGTGTTTGGACCAATTAAACAATGCACAGAACTGTCTGTGGTTGCATGTGAGGTTTGAAATTTATGGTAGGTTTGAATTGATTTTCTTCACAACAAGCGGAAGAATTATCATGAGGAACTCCACTATCCTGATATCTTATTCTTGGGAGTAAGTAGCAATACAACAACATTTACTCAGTGACTCCAAACTCAGAAATCTAAGTTAAAAATGGAAAATTGTTCAGAAATAGCCTCCAAAAGCTTCTACTTGTCTTTAGATAAATTGTGGTTTAAAATTAATTCGTAGTCCCTGTAGTAACATAAAAATCACTTGAATTTTTAAGTTAGAGTGTGACTTAGTAGAAATTATAATTGGCCGCAAAGCAAGTTTTGAATGGTGGTTCTCCCAATTTTATTCTGGCTGGATTCAGGACTAGCAAAATATTGTTCTGAGGCTGCAATGGGATGCAAAATTCATGGAGGTCATTCTTACTAAAGCAGAAGGTGTATAATAGACCTCTGCAATTGGTAAATCCGTTCATTATTGTCACAAAAACTGACGTACAGGGAGAAACAATATTCTCCATACCATCCACAGAGATCATTTCATTACAACAGTGCATTGAGGCAGTACAAGGGAATACAATAACAGACTGCAGGATAAAGTGTTTCACTTACACAAAAAAGGCAGTTTGGGCAGTCAATATAATGTAAAGCTATAATGAGGTAGATTGACATGCACAAAATTCTGGAAGAACTCAGCAGGTCAGGCAGCACCTATGGAAAGAAATAAATAGTCAATGTTTCAGGCTGAGACATCTCATCAGAATGAAGGCCCTCTATCCGAAACATTGACTGAGTATTCCTATCCATAAATGCTGCCTGGCCTGCTGAGTTCCTCCAGCATATTGTATGTGTTACTCTGTATTTTCAGCATCTGCAAAATCACTTGTGTTTATGCGTTAGATTGTGAGGTTAAGAATCAATCTTATTGTATAAGGGGACTGTTCAATATTCTTACAACAGTAGGATAGATGCTGTCCTTGAGCCTGGTGGCAAGATTTTGTATCTTCTCTCCAATGGGGGGCGGGGGGGGGGAGGGAAGAGAGAATGTCCAGACAGTGTGGGGCCTTTTCTAGCTGCCTCAGTAAAGCAGCTAGTGGAGACAGAGTGCATGGAGTGAAGCTGGTTTCCATGATGTGCTTAGCTACGTCCCCAGTGCTCAGCAGTTTCTGGATGGCAGAGCACTTGACATCACTAGCTGTGATGTATCTGGTTCGGATGTTTTCTTTGGTGCATCAATAAAAAATAGTGAGGTTCGAAGGAAATATACTTTTTGTCAGATACTATCACTGCAATCAACAGCCTGTAACTTCCCTTTTGGAGTTGAGCTGTGGAACTGCCTGGTGTGAGCTGAAGTCTGGGAGGTGCAGGGCGTTTGCGGCATGGCATGTGCAGATTGAGTCAAGATGGCAGGGCCTGAGCATGCGACTGTGGAATGAGCCAATGTTTAGCCGCTGTTAGAGCAGACTTGGAGGCAATTCAACGTGCAGAACCGAACTGAGGGTAGCGGAGGTGATGCAGAGTTGAGGCAGCGGGGCCTGGGCTCAAGAGTGAGGAAAGACCCAAGGTTTGCTAAATTTAAGAGCTGAGCCAAATCAGAGAGGTGGTGGTAGGGCCCGGCCCAAGAGCAAAGAACCACCGGAGGTTTTGGTGATTTAAACACCACGCCAGATTGAAAAGGTCAGGGTGTTGGGGCTGTTGGCAATGGATGGCCTGGTTCATCTCACTGCCTCACAAGTTTTACTTGTCTCTGCATTGCACTGACGATGTGGCCAGCAACAAGTGGGCTCCTGATCTGGCTGCAGTGATGACTGACTTTGTGGCTGTGGACTCATATTCGTGAACTTCAGTTCTGAATGTTATTTGCTTACTTTTATTATTTTCACAATTTGTTGTTTTTTTCTCCACATTGGGTTTTTGACAATCTTTTTTTTCAATGGGTTCAATGGGTTTTGTGGCTGCCTGTAAGGAGACAAATCTCAAGGTTGAAAATAGTATACACACTTCAATAATAAATTTACTTTGAACTTTGAACTGTAAAGTTATTTAACATCCTGATGAAGTAGAGGTGCTGATGAGCTTTTTTGACTGTGGTGTCTCTGTAGTTGAACCAGGAAGGATATTGTTGATGTTTCATCCTAGGAACTTAAAGTTTCCAACTCTTTTGACCTTAGCACCATTTATGTAAAGAGGAATTTGTGTACACCCAGCTTCCTGAGGTCAATGACCTGCTCTTTTGTCTTGTTGACACTGGTTGTTGTCACTAGGCCTCTTTTTCCTTTCAATATTCTGTCACATAGTTATTTGTGATTTGGCCCACTATGATGTTGTCATCTGCAAACTAGTAGATGGAGACACAGCAGAATCTGACCATGCATTATTAGTGTTTAGAGAGTAAGTTAGTGTGTGTGTGGGGGGGGGGGGGGGGTGTAGTGAGGATGCAGCATTGTGGAGGAACACCATTGTGAGGATAATCATGGCAGATGTATTGCTGCCTATCCTTACTTATTGCCATCTTTTGGTCAGGAAGTTAAGGATCCAGTTGCAAAGGGAGTTGTTGAATCCCATATCTAGGAATTTGGAGATGAGTTTGCTTGGAATTCTATTATTGAAGGTGGAGCTGTGGTCAATAAACAATAGTCAAATGTAGTTGTCCTTACTGTCCAGATACTCCAATGATGAGTGTAGGGCCAGGGAGGTAGCACCTCCCAAGGACCTGTTACAGCGGTAGGTGACCTGCAGTGGATCAAGGTGATTGGGAGGCAGAATCACAATTAGAGAGGCTTTGATCAACCTTTCTAATTGCAATTCAGGAAGGTGATTTGCTCACAAAGCATCCAAGATTGACAACTCTCTTTGGGAGGACCATTCTCTCTTTTTTTCAACTGAGTTTGAGTTTCTAGGCAGCTTCAGTAGCAAGGATTTTGAAGATTATCTTCACCAGATAGTCACTTTTAAACCAGTTCATCCAAAGCCAGGACTTTGATAGACAAATCTAAGGAGAGCAAGCTCAATTAATTTGGACTATGATATAATTGCCGGTCTGAGTTTTCTCTTTCTGAGGCCAACATGAGAGCATACTTCAGGAGGGTGAATGCACAGGAAATCACCTGGCCCAGACAGTGTACCTGGCCGAGTACTGACTACCTGAACTAGTCAATTGGCTGGAGTGCTTACTGAAATCTTTAACCTCTCACCTCAGCAGTCTGAGGTACCCACCTGCTTCAAGCAGGCTTCAAGCATATCGATGCCCAAGAAGAACATGGTAGCCTGCCTCAAAGACTGTCGTCCAGTAGCACTACTGGACAGTAGTCCAGTAGTTACATCCACTGTGATGAGGTGCTTTCAGAGGTTGTCATGAAGCACATCAACTCCTGCCTGCTCCAATTTGCCTACCATCACAACAGGTCAACAGCAACTGCCATTTCATTGGCACTCCACTCAGTGTTGGAACATATGGACAGTGAAGATGCATACATCATAATGCTCTTTGACTACAGCTCAGCATTCAACACAATCAATCCCTCAAAACTAATCAATAAGCTCCAAGACATGGGCCTTGATACCTCCTTGTGCAACTGGATCCTGGATTTCCTCACTTGCAGATCCCAGTCAGTATGGATTGGCAACAACATCTCCTCCACAATCACCATCAAAACTAGTGCACCACAAGGATGTGTGCTTAGCCACCTTCTCTATTCATTTTGTACTTATGACTGTGAGGCTAAGTACAAATCCAACAACATATTTAAGTTTGCTGACGATATCACTTCTGTTGGCCAAATCAAAGGCAGTGATGAATCCGCATACAAGAAGAAGATTAAAAAATCTTGATGAGTCGTGCCATATCAACAATCTCTCACTCAACATCAGCAAAAGCAAAGAGCTGATTATTGACTACAGGAAAAAGAAATCGGGGGGTCTAAGAACCAGCGCATTACAAAGAAGACATGGCAGTGCCTCTACTTTCTTTGAAATTTATGCAGATTCAGCATTTCATCTAAAACTTTGAAAAACTTCTGTAGATGCACAGTGGAGAGTATCCTAACTGGTTGCATCATGGTTTCATATGGAAACACCACTGCCCAAGAATGGTTAAGCCTATAGAAATGTGGTGGATACAGCCCAGTCCAGCACAGAAAAGACTCTCCTCACCTCCACTGACCACAAGAGTGCTGCATCTATCACCAAGAACCCCACCATCCTGGTCACGCTCTCTTCTCCCTGCTATCATCCGGAAGGAGTTGCAGGAGTCACCATCAGTTTCAGGAACAGCATCACTCTTCAATCATCAGGCCCCTGAACCAGTGTGGATAACTTCACTTACCACAACACTGAATGATCACTGAACACTACCTATGGACTCACTTTCAAGGACTGTACAACTAATGTTCTCAATATTATTTATTGATTATTATTTGTTTTATTTTCTATCTGCACAGTTTGTCTTTTGCACATTGGATGCTTGCTTGTCAGTCATTGTTTTTCAGTTATTCTTTTGTATTTCTTTGTTCTACCATGAATGCATGCAAGAAAATAAATCTCAGGGTAGTATATGGTGTTATATGTATTTTAATAATACATTTACTTTGAACTTTGAACATTGTATTTGATGCACCATCAATAACTCTGAGACGTGAGTTAAGGTAGGCTTTTATTGGCTGGAAGAAAGCACAAGCAGCAAGTGACCACCACACAACATCCTGGAGACTGAGGAAGGGGCTGTGCCTCCAATCGCCTTTATACAGGGGTCTGTGGGAGGAGCCACAGGAGCAGTCAGCGAGGGGGGGGGGAGGGGCGTGTCCAGACAGGTATATGTAGTTCACCACAGTATTTAATCAGTCTAGACTGGGAACTAGCTATTTCTTTTCGATATAGCTCAGCTTCTCTTGGGCTGTCTTTGATTTTAAATAAGAACACATATATGAAGCAATTGAAATTAAACAATCATAGATTACAGTTTTTCACTTCCATTGTGAAACTTTTATTATTGCATGTCCTGATAGAAAACATTGTGCCATGTTAACCTTGCAGCTTCAAAAACTCTTCTTACAAGCACACTTCTCCCTGGGACTGCATATTGATGGAACTCCTCTGTAAGAGTTAATCCAGAGAAATACACCAAAAGAGAAAATATTATAAGGAGAAAAATTCTGAAAGATAGAAATTTATGACTCAAGTGCACTGTAGAATTTCATTGGTATAAATGCCACCTTCGCAGGCATAATAATTAGAAACAGATTTAGCAGTTTCAATTTCCTTGCTTTAAGGAAATAATACATTTTGTTATTACACAGAATTTTGCTTGGAGAAGTTCATGCACTACCTATTGTGATCCTAAAATAAAAAAATATATTTAATTTCTATTTCCTTGATAGATCAGAATCCATTCTTGGTTGGAGCTACAGATGAAGGTTTTCTATTATTTCTGAGAGTGTGCCAAGATTGTGAACAGTAACTGTTGCTTTAAGGCTTTCATACCTTTAAAGATTTTATCACATTGACCGATTGCATTTTTTTAATTGCAAAGTATTCAATAGACAGTTCCAAAGGCAGTCTCTGAAGAGACCTTGAATACACCATATACTTTGTTTGAACGTCTCGTAGTTTGTGTATATGACTCTATGTTCTCCAATGGACCTTGGATATTAAGAATCCACTGGTTACATGTATGTTTACAAGGAGAAGCTGCCTTAGGATTGAACTTTTGATTAAGCAAATTGTGTGATGCAGAAAGAATCTATACAATTATTATCCTTTCTAA
Source organism: Hemitrygon akajei (assembly GCF_048418815.1). Classification (NCBI taxonomy): domain Eukaryota; kingdom Metazoa; phylum Chordata; class Chondrichthyes; order Myliobatiformes; family Dasyatidae; genus Hemitrygon; species Hemitrygon akajei. The sequence continues at coordinate 89,290,883 of NC_133131.1, read as the reverse complement.
TAAATGAAACTTGCTTTAGCTTAGTGCCTTCAACATACTGGGGACAAATGTAGGTGCAGTTAATATTCAGCTGTGTTGTGAAGGAGCAGATATTTAGCTGAGTCAAGTAGCTGCTGCTTAATATGGTATTATCTCTCCTTCAAGAGACCAAATGAAAGATGAAAAATAAAAATGCATTCCTGGAGAAGTTAGTCAAAGTGAATGATCTTGCCAGGGGGAAATCAATTAATATATCCTATGAAACAAGCTACTTGGCAAATGTGCACAAGTGAAGGAATGATGGAGAAGAAAGATATTTACACAGGAAAAAAATACGTGTATCTTAGCTTTGAATTAGTGGGTAATGTAGCTTTTTCAGTATTTTCTGACAGACTGATCAAATACCATGCATTGTGGGCCAAAGGGTTTGTAACGTGCTGTAGATTTCTATGTTTCTATGCTTTGAAGGTGATCATTTGGCCTTTTGGCAAGTGTCTGCATGTCATCATCATGTTTCCTGTTCACCTGTTAACTGATCAAAGTCACTATCGTGTATAAGGCTTATAGAATTAAATTCATTATTGACAAATGCCACCATTTATACACAATCAAGAAAATTTGATCAGACTATAGCCATTTAGACTGGTCTGATATCATTTAATTTAGAAAGCTCAAATCTGCACTCAATTCCTTAGCAAAGTAATCAAGATCCAGTAACTTAACAGAACTGAAAAAGATACAAGGACACAATTACTGAGAAATTCATCTCAATTGGTACCATTAAATACAGTATCTAGTAATAATGCTACAAAGTATAATTTATATAAACCTCCATCCATTCATCTCACTGGCTCGCAATTTCAGGAGTGTAGAAGGATGCTCTTCTGCACAAATCTTATTACTGCAATTCACCAAATTATCTGGACATATTAAAATGAAGACTATCAGATAAAGTACTGGATTCATCTTTCATGAAGCCTGTATGATTTTCTTTCTATTTAAATGATTGCTGGGCAATTGGATAGATGCCCACATGAGTATGCATTTATATCTACTCAGCGTTTTTTTGGATTTTGGCTGCAGAACTGCACCTAATGCGATTTCCTTCATCTATCGCCATAATAGACATAATTTGTATCACACCATTAACTCCAAAAAGGTTTATAAAATAGCACCAACTAACCCCCTTAGCATCATCACATCATCAGTTGAGAGGGGCTTACACTTCAGTTCTGCAATAAAAAAACCCTAATCTCTGACATTGTAATTCCAGGCAAAAATCTGGAAAACATGGAGCTCCACCCACATCTCAGGAGCCAAGATAAAGGCAGATACTGATAATGAAATTCATAATGGCTTCCTATGCACATCAGAGTCCTGGGCAATCTGAGGAAATGGTGAATATCAAAGCCTCAAACCTTGCACAAAACTTATGACAGTAGTAATCCCTGCCCTCCTAAATGCTCCTGAGAGATGAACTACCTATGGTAGGGCAACTCAAGGAACTGGAGAGATACCACTAACGGTTTATCTACAACACCCTCCGAATCTCTTGGCAAGATCAATGAACCAGCCTTAGTACCTTCTTCCAGGACAACATCTCAGCATAGAGATTCTGAATACCAGAGTTTTAAAACATGCACTTCTGTCAAGAAATTATCAGAATGAATGGTTCAAAAGTGTTGTCAGGACCTCCTTGAAACTCTGTAGCAGAGTCACTGACCCATGGGAACCTCTGGAATCCCTGACTCATGACCACTACAAGTTCCAAAGAACATTCCAGATAATACTGAGAACATTAGGTTGAGTGTACTAGGAGATCCAGAATAACAGATAGAAAGAGAACACTACCTCCTATATTTAATTAAATATCTTAATACAGCTGAAGACTAGTCAGCCATCAGGGCTCCACCTTCTAGAACAACCGTTACATACAATTCCTTCTTACTTCCTTGGAGCCCTTTCAATATTCTCTCTCACTTATGCATCATCTTTCCTTGTTGCACTTCCCTATGTTAGAGGCAGTTCACAGTAGCCAAACCTTTGGGATGTAAGAGGAATCTAGAGCATCCCACAGAAATCCATGTAATCATAGGGAGGGTATACAAACTCCATATAGGCCAGGATTGAACCTGGGCTGCTGGAGGGATCTGTGCAAACTGCTGCACTGCCATCACCTGCCTGCTCAAGCACTTTCTCCATAGGATCTGCAGGCCCCCATGTGATCCTCATTCGTCACATCAAGATTCACAACACTGACTGTAAATAGGTGAACCGCAGCCCCGAGGAACTGTCTAGGAATAAGTTGAAATTGCTAAAAATCCTCATTCATGCCTACTTTTTTGGTATCTTTAATCTTAGCAATCCATCATGACTTTCTACAAACATGATAACTGAAAATTATGATGTCCGTATCCTTTTTTTCCCCAAATCCTGTCCACCATTTGCCATTCCCGCTGCTGCCTGTAAGGAGTTTGTATGCTCACCCCGTGTCCACGTGGGTTTGCTCTGGGTGCTCCAATTTCCTCTCACAGTTACTAGGTTAACTGGTCATTATAAATTGATTAGGCTAATGTTAATTTGGATGTTGCTGGACAGGGCGGCTGGAAGGGCCTACTCTGTGCTGGATCTCAATCAATAAATAAATTCTGCTTGTTCACATATATTGATTCATAATTAAGCAATGCTAATAGTTTACATTCTCTGTAATCTCCCCAGCCTTACGATCCCACAAAATCTCTGCATCCATTGAATTGATTCTAGAGTACTCCAATTTTTAATGACTCCTCTACTGGCACCATATTTTCAGCTGCCAAGACCTACTCTGCAATTTCCTCCTTGAATTTATTTGTGTTTTTCTTTCACCTTCTTCTTAACATTCTCTAACACCAACTCATCTCCTGTAATATGTGGCTGATGTTTGAATATGCTTGATAATCTTTTTTTTTGCTTCTGAAAATGCCTTGGCAGTTTGAGATATGTTAGATAGCATTAAAATGTGAAACCAAAAAAAAACCTGCTGAAGGAACTCAGCAGTAAGATGGCATCTGTGGAGGGAAATGGACAGTTTTGAGTTGCGACCCTTCATCTGGGCTCTATTTAATTATAAGCTATAATTAGCCTATAAAAAATTGTGAGGTCCATAAAGATATAAGACCATAAGATTTAGGAGCAGAATTAGGCCATTTGACCCATTGAGTCTGTTTGCCATTTCATCATGGCTGATCCAATTTTCCTCTCAGCCCTGATCTCCTGCCTTCTCCTCATATCACTTCATACCCCGACCAATGAAGAATCTATCAACCTCTGCCTTAAATGTACATAAAGACTTGGCCTTCACAGCTGCCTGTGACAAAGAATTCCACATATTCTAGCTAAAGAAATTCCTCTTCCTGTCCCAGCCTGCTAAGTCCTGATGAAGGGTCTCAGCCCATAAAGATGACTGTTGACACTTCTCCATAGATGCCGCCTGGCCTGCTGAGTTCCTCTAGCATTTGTGTGTGTTGCAAAGATTGTTAGATTTTATTTAGCAGCCATTTGTGATCGTATTCATGAGCCAATCTGGAAATAAAAATTAAAGGTAATAAGCAAATCCATTGCAAATTAGTTGTAACTGCACAAATAGAGAGTAAAAGCTCAGTCAGTCTCTCTCATGCTATATCTATATTTGTAAAGATGGTGTGGAATAAATAATCAAACATTTCACAAAATGCTCACTGGGAGCATTTTAAGAGAAATATACACATATTGTATTATCATTCACAGCTTATGAACAGGCATCACTTATTTGGATTTCCTTCTGTATAATAAAGCAGAACAGGTTTTGAACAATGTATTGTTCTCTACAGAGATTTAAAAATTTAATCTTTTGAATATCCATATCAATAAAATATTTATGGCTGTGCATATACCTATTTTGGTGAAGTGGGCTCTCATTACCAGTTCCAAAACAAGCATCACTACATGCAACAATTACTTACTTTTAGCAAGCATGTTGAATGTCAAGTGATAGCCTCAATCAATCACAGAAACAAGATTTAACCAGGTGCTCACTAAAACGGAAATATCAGGGAGAGTTATGAAAATGTTAATTAATGAGTAAGATCTTAAGTTGTTATTGGATTGCTTATTTAAGGTGAATTGCTAAATCTTCTTTCATCACTATTTAAGCCAATGTCTTACAGGCCATTAAAAACCTTTTAAAAATCCTCCTTACTTCACGTCTGATTTTAATCAATTAGAAAGCTGTTATTGGAAGCAAAGTTCAAAAAATTAAACTGAAATGAAAGAAAAAAACAAATTGTGATGAGGACTGATATGGAACTGGAGGCATTGTAATGTAATTCTACTCCACTGTTCACGGAATCAGTAATGAATTCCTTCTCTGTTTTCTTAACATGTTTATGACAAATGACTTTCTGTCTCTGAGAACATAGGTTGACTTGGAAGAGGCAAGCCCCTCACACACACTTCACGACAAACACCAGTGATTGGCTATCAAGCCAGTTTCTTCTCTTACTGAGGTTCAAGATTCAAGTTTATTTATCATGTGTATATCGAAACGTACAGTGACATGCATTGTTTGCCTGATACCATGAATATTTTCTGCTTTAGGATCGGTCACTGGCTGTATGGCTCCATGGATTGAGTGACAGCTATAATCAGAATCAGAATCAATATTACTGGCATATGTCGTGAAATTTGTTGTTTTGCAGCAGCAGCAGTAATTTGCAAAACATAATAATAAAAAATGATAAATTACTGCAAGAAATATATACATATTTAAATAAACAGTGCATAAAGAGAGCAAAACAGAGAGAATTTTTTTTAAATAGTGAGGTAGTGTACACGGATTCATTGCCTGTTCAGAAATCTGATGGTGGAGAAGAAGCTGTTCCGGAAATGTTGATTGTGTGTCTTCAAGCTCTTGTACCTCCTTGATGGTAACAATGAGCAGAGGGCATGTCCTGGGTGACGGAGGTCCTTAATGATGGATGTTGCCTCTTGAGGCATCACCCTTTGAAGGTGTTCTTAGTGCTGGGGAGGCTAGTGCCAAAGATGGAGTTGTCTGAGTTTACAACTTTCTGTAGCATTTCCCAATCCTGTGCAGTGGCCCCCTGCATACCAGACAGTGAAAGAACAAGTTAGAATGCTCTGCACAGTACATCTGCAGAAATTTGTAAGTTTTTGGTGACATAACAAATCTCCTTAAACACCTAATGAAATATAGACACTGTTGTGTCTTTTTTGTAATTACATCAATATGTTAGGCCCAGGATAAATCTTCAGAGATGTTGACATCTAAGAAACTGCTTGCCTTTTCCAGTGCTGATCCCTCGACTTCTCCTCCCTGAGGTCCACAATGAGTTCCTTGGTTTTACTGACTTGAGTGCAAGGTTGTTGTTGTGACATCACTCAACCAGCTGATCTACCTCACTGCTGTATGCCTCTACTAGTGTACCTTTGAAGCTGCTGCCAGCGTGAAAGTACCTAGAAATCCTTCATAGGAAATTAATGCTGACTGAGGACTCTTACCTAAAGTATGCAATGCAGTAGCTGTTGCAGCAATAATAGGTAAGGATGATAATAATTCTTCTCTGAACCTCCTCCTTCTCTCCATTTTGAATGCAACTTCACTGTGTTCCATTGAGATTCACTGCCTTAAATAAAAGCCAGCACCCATTGTTATTAAGAGCTACTGTATATGACTAAAAACTACCTAACATGATAGGAACAAATATTGTACAATGTTCTAACCTAAATAATTACAACAATACTATATAGATATATAGTATATAGTATGTTCCCAAAATGTACAGAGGCAGGCAGACATACATTTTATGGACTTCTGCATTTTCTTTTGCAGCTTTTATAAAGATACAAAATGTCCTCACTTGTTTCACTCAAACAGATGGTATTGGAGATGCATGGAGTGAATAATCACAGAATAGCTACAGTTCATGTACTGAAGCATGAACACTGCCAAGGTTTATATGACAGTTTATTGCATCAGGATGACTAGATCCAAATATTACATGAGGCATATCTTTGAAATAGTTTATGTTTCTGAACTGATGATGTCCTGACAGCGCCACTAAAATAATGACTTCCTCACTTTGATGCCAGTATCTAACCTTCGTTTCCTCATGAATTTCTTTCATTATGCAACTGTTCAAAGGCATAAGAATTTCTGGTCAGATTCAGTTCAGGTCCATTTCCTATCACATATACTTCGAAACATGCAGTGAAATGCATCGTTTGCATTAACACCCAAGCACTGGGGGAAGTCCACGAGTGTCGCCTCATATTCCGGCGCCAACATAGCATGTCCACTGTGTTCAGCAGAACAATATAGAACACAACAAGCAACAAAACTACAACAGCAAAAGCAAGCCCCTTTCCTCCCTTGCACCCACAAACCCCAGGCGTTGAACACCGGGCTTCACAGAACAACTCAAGCAACTGCACCAAAACAAATGCTGTTCTTCCTTACACACACACACACACACACACACACTCACACACACACACACACACACACACACACACACACACACACACACACACACACACACACACACACACACACACACACCTCCCCCGCCCCCCCCCCCCCCCCCAGGATAGGCCACCTGTGACGTTCAGCCTCCAATGGGCTTGCAATCTTGCAGACATTGGGCCTTCTTCAGTGGACTCACAGACCTGAGACTCCAGCCATCGGATGAATGAAGAACAAAAACTGCAGGCCTCAAACCGTGGACTCACTCCTATAAAGGGACCCCGAAACCCTGACTTCGAACCCCAGATTCTGCTATAAAATCATAGTGTGGAAAGAGGCCATTGAGTCCACTGAGTCTCAAGTCTGTCCCAAATCTGTGTTAGAGTGATCTGACAACACTTCTTCCTCACCCCTTCCCAACGGCCCTACATATTCCCTTCTGCCATCCGATTCCTAAATGGACATTGAACCCTTGAACACTACCTCACTTTTTTAATACATATTATTTCTGGTTTTTTGCATGATTTTTAATCTATTCAATATATATATACACACACTCTGCAATTTATTTATTTATTTATTTATTTATTTATTTATTATTTTCCTTCTATATTATGTATTCTATTGAACCACTGCTGCTAAGTTAATAAATTTCACAACCTATGTTGGTAATAATAAATTGGATTGTGATTCTGATTCTGATATCTTTCCTTGCACATGTTTATCCACACTCTTGAATGTTGCAGTTGAATTTGTCTTCACTATTACCTCTGACAGACCCTAACAATTTGTTGAGATATTATTTTTATTTTGCTTTTTTCAGCAATCATCATTTTATATTCCTAATTCTTGATCCATCTGGCAATGGAAATAGTTTTTTTCTATTCACTCTCTTTCTCTCTCTCTACACCCTTCATGGTTTTAAATATCGCTATCAGATTCGCTTGTAATTTCCTCTGTTCCGTGGGGAACAATTCCAGCTTCTCCAATCTATCCCTTTAAAGAGGTACCTGCCTTCCTGGAATTAGTTTCTAAAAGTGTGTCACATTCTACAGAGCACCACACTCTAGCTGTGGCTTGGCCAGTGTGTTATAAAGATTCATCATGATTTCCTAGTTCTTGCACTCTATACTTTTCTTTCAAGGCTTCATTTTTTAAAAATCATTTGTCAACCTGCCCTATCACTTTCAATGAGCTTTGCACACATACTCAGATCTCTTAGTTCTTGCACCACTTTAAAATTGTGCTTTCATTAGAAATATAACATTCCATATCTCAGCATTAAATTTCATCCACCAACTATCCACTATTTCACCAATCTGTCTTTATGTCTTAAAAGTCTATTACCATCATCCTAATAGTTCACCATGCCTCGAAGTTTTGTGTCATCTATAAATTTGGAAACTATGCCCTGCACACCCAAGTTCAAGTCATTAATATATATTAGGAAATGCAATAGCCCTGAGGGAACCTTGGGGAATGTAATATTGAGGAAATTTACTGTACACTTCCACCAACCTTTCATTAATACTTTGTTTCCTGTTTTTATTCCATCCACACTGCAACAGCTCATTTCATTCCCTGGCCAATCCTGGTGATAAGTCTGTTATGTGGCATCTCATCAGGCAACCTTTGGAAGTCTATGTATGTCACATCATCAAAGGTATTTCTTTAATTTATCTTCTCTGTTACATTGTCAAAAAATTAAGATCATATACAGTTTGATGTAAATATATATCATTGTTCCTTCATCTCTGAGTCAAAATCCTGAAACCTTCTACCTAATAGTCCTCCGTGCATAATTAGCACGAGGACTGCAGAGAGTCAAAAAGAGCAGCTCATCGCTATCTTCTCCAAGGGTGGGAATTGCCTGCTTTTCATGTCAGGGATTCCCATATCTAATGAATAAATAAGAAAAAGAAAATAGCTTGTCTGGCTATAAATTACCCATTTATTCCTATGCTGTGCTTTCTGTTGTTTTATCAATCACCCATCCAAGCTACCACATTATTCCCAGGCCTCTAGGCTCATATCTTATAAAAGAATGTTTCATGTGTTGCCATATTAAATGTATTTTGAAAACCCAAATATGGCATACTGCCTCCTCTTTATGTACCCTACTGATTACAGTTTCTACATTTTCTATTTGTCAAATATCACTTTCAGAAAATCAGAAGATTATTTTCTGCCACTTCCTCATTAATGGAGTTCTGCATTTGCTTGATAACTGGTACCAAGCTCAGTTATATGCCAAGTACGCTGTAGAACAAGGAAGACCTCATAAATGCAAGCTTCATGAAGTTAAAGAGAATTCAACATTCATTTTTAACATTGGAAAACTGGAGCATTCCTATTAAAATTATTAACTGATCAGCGGTGGTTGTCTTCTCTTGGAATATGAGCAGAGTTCTGTTTCTCCTCAGTTTAACCACAGTGCAATCATGAGTACGAGAAACTGGGTTTCAGCATTATCTCTGTAATAATAAAACTGAATATAACTAATAGTGATTGTGGGTAAATGAAGTTGGAAGCTACTAATGAGGCTAGCATTTGGAAGAAATTCTTCACTTTTTTTTACAGCATAATCCTGTCAGCAGGAGCTAGCATTAATGGCTGATGCAACAGTGTGTTTCCAAGACTACCAACAGATACTTTTTATATCTGTCAGTACTACTTCCTTTATCCTTCTTTGTAGGTATCCTTAACCTCTCAGTAGTCTGCCGGCTAATTTCACGCTTTATTAGTGAATCCTTGCATTGAGCAAAGCAGCAGCCATCTGATCAGTCTGAACAAGGCGCCATGGCCGACAAGCAGTCATTTCATCTGACCTTTGTAAAACCCCAGCATGACCTCAGGGAAAAGGAAGGCATCTTGCATTCCTCTTGTGGTCTCTTGTCATTCACAATAAATAGTTAATGAACAGTATGTTTCATTAATCAGTACTCATCTACAAGAAGCAATAAACAAAGGTCCAGCATTACTATTGTAGCATTCAATATTTAAAGTGACCACTTAATATGCTCAGTTATTGTATAGCTACTTTCAAACATATCTGCTTTCATCCCTTTTTATTTCAAATGCTACAGAGAATCTTACATATCATTAACTTAGAAGTGGGTAACTATACTTAGCTTAATTAAACATTACGTTAAATTGTGCTCAATTACAGTCCTGGCTGTGCAGTAAATAACAACATAATTTTCTCACCCGATTTTATTTCTTTTGAAGGTGTTAAATTCTTGCTGGGATAGAGGACTGTGGGTGCATTCTGTCTTCACAGGGCTACAAGTAATGTGTTAATCTCCACAATAATTGAAACAAAGCTTACATTGCAAAGCAATCCAACTGCTTTGCCCAACCCCCCCACCAAGTACCTTGTACTTTACTGCTTTTGGTGTCTGTGCTCATGAAGAACCCATAGACTAGGTACTATCTGGAAAGAAATTTCCTTCAGACTGCTCATTCTACATTTGTAGTTCCTTCTTCTTCAAATCCTGCCCAGCAGAAAATTCTCTCTTTTCATTGTACAGTAATTCAAAGCCTTCGTATTGTATCAAATACCTTTTGTTACAATGAAAAATATTCCTCTACCTTTATTCTCTCCTTACAACTATGGTTTACCATGCTGGTACAATCATTCAGCTGACGAATTTTTATTAGATATTCCAGATTGTTAGGTGTGATCACAAATTTTCTTGTTTGACACCATTTTTCTCACCACAGCTGCATCAACTGAAAAAAAAACTGGCACAGATGAATCTGTTTAAATTATTCAGTTGTGAGTAATTGAGTGAAGTAAAATAGTTTTCTTGTGTTACTTTTAAGTCCAAAATGGATTAAAAACTTCTTCTCATTGAATGCTTATATTGTATAATTGCCTAGAATTCATCTTTAATGGTATTATGATACATGCTATATGGTAACAGAACCATATATCCTTTCTGTGAAATTGAGTTCTATTGACTTGAAAAGGATAAACTGGAGATAGAAAACTGTGAACAGTCGGCCCTCCTTATCCGCGAGGGATTGTTTCTGGGACCCCTCGCGGATACCAAAAAACACAGATGCACAAGTCCCTTATTCAACCTGTCTCAGTGCAGTGGACCTTAGGACCCAGCGGAACCCCAGACCTTATTTAACCTATCTCAGTGTGGTGGATATTAAGACCCGGCGGCAGAGCTCTGAATCCGCAGTGTTTCTGTTCACGAAAATAATCACAATCACAATTGAAAATAAAGTGGAAATAATAAAGCGATCGAAAAGAGGTGAAACGCCATCGGTCATTAGAAAAGCGTTAGGCTACGTCGGTCAATGATCAGAACAATTTTGAAGGATAAAGTGAGAAAGGCCCTGCCCCGATGAAAGCTACAATTATTACTAAGCAACGCAGTGGTTTAATTATTGGGTTTTGGGGTTTTGGGTGTTTGATCCTCCACATCAACCCGGCACAGTGCAGAGCGCACTTGAGAGCGATCTGTCACTAGATCGAACTCGGGAACTTCCCGAGCCCAGCACTGAAACATACGTTCCGAAGTGTCTTATATGCATAGAAAGGTAAAATATAAACTATACACGAAGACAAACGTTTGACTAACTGATGCTAAATAATACCATATGTACTTGTTCTGACTTACTTAGTAAGAGAACTTCCTATTTTTTTCGATCCCGATCCACGATAACCCACGCACATCCTCCCGTATACTTTAAATCATCTCTAGATTACTTATAATACCTAATACAATGTAAATGCTATGTAAAATAGTTGTTATACTGCATTGTTTAGGGAATAATGGCAAGAAAAAAAGTCTGTACGTGCTCGAACAACAAGTGCTGGAAGAGAACTTCTGGGTTTTCTCGATTCGTGGTTGGTTGAATTCGCGGATGCAGAACTCGCGGATAAGGAGGGTTGACTGTACTGATTATACTACTATTGCCCACTAACTGATACCATGAACTGTCGGCCAAGAGATTGCATTATATAGGAAACTGAAATGTCTGCACATGAAACTAATAGTAGTGTGGGAAAGGTAATAATTTAGAACCATTTTGCAATCCTCTTACAAAATGGCACTGTTAAGTGGCAACTCTGCGTGCAGCTCTTTAGGGAATCGCCATATGTTCCCATTTAGGGCTTGTGGTGAACTACATATACCTGTCTGGACACGCCCCCCCCCCCCCCCCCCCCGCTGACTGCTCTTGTGGCTCCTCCCACTGACTGTGGCTCCTCCCACGGACCCCGGTATAAAGGCGATTGGGGACTCCGCCCCGGTCTCAGTCTCCAGGATGTAGTGTGGTGGTCAATTGCTGCTTGTTCTTTCTTCCAGCCAATAAAAGCCGATATCTCGCCTCACGTCTCAGAGAGTTATTGATGGTGCATCAGGGCTGTGAGGCCTCTGCTGGTTGGGGTCAACCGTCGATGTTGCACCCTTGTTGTCTAGATATGCAAGCCAGGGCAGTACAATATGGAAAGTAGGCTGTTGCCCATGCAGCAAGCACCCATCTCCATGCATCTAATGAATCCAAAGGAACAGCAGAGACCAATACAATGGGGGACCTGCAGCATTGCAGGAATTGCCAGTCAGAATTGATCTCAACATAGGACTGCCTCCTAGGATTTACTCCTGAAGCCTTCCCCAAGAGTGGGTATAGCCGCAAGGCAGCGGAGGTCTGCGATCAGAGTTGTCCTTCTCCTAGGTCAGATGCCAACTATGGTTGACAAACCCCATCTGCCCAAAGCGACTGGTTTTAAAGCTGCAGTAACCTGCATATGCAGCTTCTCCTGTCAGTAGGAAAGGTTATGCCAGGCTTGCTAACTTAGTCAGACATGAAGCTCGGGAGTTGGTCTTGGTTGTCAGAGGCTATTTGAGGCACACACCATTAGGAGCATTTAATGCAGTGCCTATAAAAAGTATTCACCCACTTGGTAGTTTTCATGCTTTATTGTTTTACAATCACAGTGGATTTAATTTGGCTTTTTTGCCACTGATCAACAGAAAAAGGCTTTTTTTTGCATCAAAGTGAAAAAAGATCATTGATCAAGTGATCTAACTTAATTACAAATATAAAAACAGAAAATAATTGATGGTATAAGTATTCATCACACTTTAATATGACACACCAAATCATCACTTGTGCAGCCAATTGGTTTTACAAGTCACATAATTAGTTAAAAGGAAATCTGTTTCTGAGACCTGTGTGCAGTCAAGGTGTTTCAAATGATTGTAATAAAACTACACCTGTATCTGGAAGGTCCAACTGCTGGTGAGTCAATATCCTGCCAGAAAATACTCCATGAAGACAAAAGAATAGTCCAAGCAACTCCATGAAAAAGTTAATGAAAAACACAAGTCAGGAGATGGATACAAGAACATTTCCAAGTCACTGAATATCCCTTGGAGCACAGTTAATTCAATCATTAAGAAATGGAAAGAATATGGCACAGCTGTAAATCTGCCTAGAGCAGGCCGCCCTCAAAAACGGAGTGACCGTGTAAGAAGGGGACTAGAGAGGGAGGCCACCAAGAGATCAATGACAACTCTGGAGGATTTACAAGATTCAGTGTCTGCGATGGGAGAGACTGCATACAGCAACTGTTGCCCAAGACCTTTCACCAGTCGCAGCTTTATGGGAGAGAGGCAAAGAGAGCCACTGTTGAAAAAAAATCACATGAAATTTTTGCTAGTGTTTGCCAAAGGGCATGTAGGACACTGAAAGAAGATTCTATGGTCTGATGAAACAAAAATTGAGCTTTTTGACCATCAGACTGAACACTATGTTTGGCATAAATCAAACACTGCACTTTATCAAAAATGCACCATCCCTACAGTGAAGCATGGTGGTGGCTGCATCATGCTGTGGGGATGCTTCATTGCAGCAGGCCGTGGAAGACTTGTGAAAGTAGAGAGTAAATTGAATGCAGCAAATTGCAAGGAAATCCTGGAGGAAAACTTGATGCAGTCTGCAAGAAAATGTGACTTGGGAGAAGATTTGTTTTCCAACAAGACAATGACCTCAAACATAAAGCCAAAACGACACAGGAATGGCATATAAATAATAAAGTTAATGTCCTGGTGTGGCCAAATCAGATTCCAGACCTCAATCCAATTGAGAATTTGTGGCTGGACTTGAAAAGGGCTGATCACTCATGATCTGCAGGCAATCTGACAGTTCTGTGAAGAAGACTGGAGAAAAATTGCAATGTCCAGATGTGCCAAGCAGATAGAGACCTATCCACACAGACTCAAGGCTGTAATCATTGCCAAAGGTGCATCTACTAAATACTGACTTGAAGGAGGTAAGTAATTATGCAATCAATTATTTCGTGTTTTATATTTGTAATTCATTTAGATCACTTTGTTGTGATTTGTTTTCACTTTGACACAAAAGAGTCTTTTTCTATTGATCTGCGTCGAAAAAGCCAAATTAAATCCACTGTGATTCAACGTTGTCAAACAATAAAACATGAAAACTTCCAAGGGGGTTGATTACTTTTTATAGGCACTGTAGGTAGTTGGAGCATGTCTCCAATGACACCTCCCACCTCAGGGATCCCAATTAGTACTACTACAGCTGAAAACAGTCACAGCCATGGGAACTTCATTAAGCAAAATTCTTTCAGGATGTTTAAAGAATCTATCAATCCTCAAAATCGAACAGCAGACCTCGGGCAGCAGACTCGGGTCAGAAGTGCAGTTCCCCTTTAAAAAACAGAAGCGTGGAAGGCTCAATTGGCTGCAGGTATGATCAAAACTCAGAGGGCTTAAAGCCCCACTCCTGATTATGCTGCTGGAGTATGTGCAGTCCGTAGAAAATAAAATTTTAACCCTCAGAGCAAGATTACCGTAACAGAGGAACATCAGGAACTGCTAAGCAACAAAACAGAAAATGCTGGAGGAACTCAACAGGCCAAGCAACATCTATAGAAAAGTGTACAGTCGACGTTTCATGCCGAGACCCTTCATCAGAACTCAGAGCTGGGTGTCCAGGAAGATGAGGAGGGTTGAAGGCCGGGGTGGAGAGTCCTTGCCAAAGAAGTAGGTACAGAGACGGAGGCAGTGGAAGAGGAACTCAGCATCACAGAGGACACGGAACTCACTGATGTGTGGGCGCAGGAACAAATCTGAGACCCTTACTGAGAACAGAACATCCTGCCTCAGAGAGAGGAAGGTCAGAAGGGATGATGAAAACCTGGCATGGATGAGAGCTGGAATCAAAGAGGGGAAGGGGTCGGTAGCATCTGAGGGGGGTGGTTCTTGGGGTTTTCAGGGAAAGCAGGGTGAGAGGAGTTTCCAAGGACCCAAGAGCTGGTGGTGAGACCTGAGAGACACGAGACTACAGAATGGTGGTGCGTAAAGGAGAGACAGGTGTTCCGGCAGCAGTGCGTAAAGTCCCAGCCTGGTGGTACGGTTGGTCAAGGCTGGAGTTGGAGGTGGACGTTGCACCATAGGCACTTTGAAGGTGTCTGAGGTCGTTGCAACCTGCATTGATGGTAGTGGAGTCCAGATTCTGAATCTGCTTGGGATTATTAGGACTGTTGAGGTTGGCATTAGGGATCGTGGTTCTGGGGACATCCGTGCCCATGACGTTGGAGATGACAGGTTCTGTGGTCTGTACACGCGCGATCTTCCGCTCCTTGTAAGATGTGAGAAAGCTGAAGAACTGGTGATTGAAAGCATAGATCCTGCGGAGGATAAAGTATCGGACAGGTCCATTGCACACAGCGGAAAGAGAATCCAAGAGTTGTGGAAGTGACTGGGATAAGGAACCCAGGTACATCTTCATCGCAGAAAGTGTAGCACAGAGAATGCGGTGGGGGGGAGCAGTCAATTGAATATGAGTACCTGGCATCCACAGAGGGTCTAAATCGAGGAGCTTGAAAACGGGCCTGGAAGCCATGTGGCAAAAGATGGCGGTGAAGACATGTTTTCAGGAAGGATGTGTGGCTATGGTAGCAGGTCTGGGAGAGCACATAGTTGAAGAGTCGGAGGACAGCAGACATCACAGAGGGGGAGCAGAGAGAGAGAGGGTTTCACTAAACTCCCATCGAAAGAAAGATTTTAAATGTCTTCAGGGCATGCATCCCTGGAAGAAACTTCGCAGTGTAGGAGTCCAATCACATGCAAGAGAAAATCTGCAGACGCTGGAAATCCAAGCAACACGCACAAAATGTTCGAGGAACTCAGCAGGCCTGGCAGCATCTATGGAAAAGAGCAAACAATTGATGTTTCAGGCTGAGAACCGTCATCAGACTCAGGCATAAAAGATGACATTATGGGCCAAGACCCTTCAGAAATCCTGCAGATCTTCTCTTGTTTGTGATCGGGGACTGCTGTGTACTTTGCTTCACGAAAACACGGCTGCCACCCACCATTTCAGCCGCAGCACTGCAGCGCAATGGCCTCACCATTCACTGAACTGACAGGTCAGTTGAGCTTTTTAAAGGTAGAAGAGGATTAGTATGCTTTATGTTGAACTCATCGTGGTGCACAGACATGACAGTTCTGTCTCAGACGTGCTCAACTGACCCGGAACAACTAGCAGTTAAGTTTTGTTCATTTTATCTGCCAAGGGAGTTTTCCACCATCATCCTGGTAGCTGTGTATATTCCACCTCAGGCCAATGCCGGCACTGGAGGAGACGAGCACAGTGATCAGCGGTCATGAAACAGCCCACGTTGATGCCTTCCCTATCATTGCAGCAGATTTCAGCCAGGCCAGCTTGAAGAAGTCACCACCAACATGTCATGTGTGGAACCAGAGGAGCAAATACTCCTGACCTCCATCAGGAACGCTTACTGTGCAATCCCATGCAAAGTCTGATCACTGGGTGTACTTCTACACCCGGCATATAGGCAGAGACTAAAGGCTGCAATGCCAGTGGTGATGACCAAGAAAGTATGGTCAAGTGAGGCAAAGGAGCAGTTACAGGACTGTTTTGAGTCAGAGGACTGGGCAAGATTCAGCGATTCATCTTTGAACCTGAATGAATATGCCACGGTTGTCACCGACTTCGTTAAGATCTGTGTGGATGAGTGTGTGCCTTCGAAAACGTACCGGACATAACCAAACCAAAAGCCATGTATGAACCAGGAGATTTGTTGTCTGCAAAAGTCTATATCTGTGGCATTCAAGACAAACGATGCAGAATTATACAACAAGTCCACGTGTGACAGACAGAAGACTATTTT
Organism: Hemitrygon akajei; assembly: GCF_048418815.1. Lineage (NCBI taxonomy): Eukaryota > Metazoa > Chordata > Chondrichthyes > Myliobatiformes > Dasyatidae > Hemitrygon > Hemitrygon akajei. The sequence continues at coordinate 89,274,219 of NC_133131.1, read as the reverse complement.
ATTTTAAGAGTGTAAAACAATTCTGATTGAAGTTAGAGACAGAATTAGATGCACGCCAGCTCTGACAGGGTTTGCAAGCCATTACTTCCTACAAGGAGAAACCTAACATCATGAATGGCTGTGATGCCTCACTCCTAGATGAGCTAAATTCCTTTTGTGCATGCTTTGATATGCCTCTGATGACCCTGTAATCTCTGCCTTGGAGGCTGATGCAGAACATCTTTCATGAGGGTGAGCCCTCGCAAAGTGTCGTGCCCTGTTGGTGCACCTGGTAAGGCATTGACAACCAGTGCCAACCAATTGAAGAGCATCTTTAATCTCTCACTGCTGCAGTCAGGTTCCCATTTACTTCAAAAGGGCATCAATCATTCTAGCGCCCAAGAAAAGCATGCTGAGCTGCCTCAATAACTATTGTTATGTTGTATTCACATCTTCAGAGATGAAGTGCTTTGAGAGGTTGGTCATAGCCATGGACTTATTGCCTATCATCACAATAAGCAGATGAAATCTCACTGGCTCTCAACTCAGCCGTGGCAGAGCTGGACAATAGCAATACCTATATCAGGCTGCTGTTTATTGATTACAAATCAGAGGTCAGCACCATCATACCTTCAGTACTAATCACTGAGCTCTCTGTATCTTCCTCTGCAACCGGATTGTTGACTTCCTCATCAGGAGACTTCAGTCAGTGCATATCAGAAATAACACCTCCTCCTTGCGGACAATCAACACTGGTGAACCTCAAGGATGTATGCTGAGCCTACTGCTCTACTCTTCCTACTCTCACAACTGTGTGGCTAACACAGCTCCAACTATAAAGTTGCTGATAATGCAGATATTGCTGGCAGAGTTTCAGATGGTGATGAAGAGGTGCACAGAAATGTGATACATCAGCTAATTGAGTGATGTCGCAACAATAACCTTGCACTCAGTGTCAGTAAGACCAAGAGATTAATTGTGGACTTCATGAAGGGTAAATTTTGCGACCACACACCAGTCCTCATTGATGGATCAAAGGTTGAAAGGATAAGCAGTTTCAAGTTCCTGGATGCCAACATCTCTGAAGATCTGTCCTGGGCCGAATATATTCAAAAGATTTAAAGGTACATTTAATGTCCGAGAAATGTATACAATATACACCCTGAAATGCTTTTTCTTCGCAACCATCCACAAAAGCAGAGGAGTGCCCCCGAAGACTGAATGAAAGTTAAATGTTAGAACCCCAAAGCCCCCCAGCTCCCCTCCGGCTCGTGCGTAAGTGACAGCAAAGCGACAATCCCCCCTCCCCCACCAGCAAAAAAATGCATCAGCACCCACCACCGAGCACTCAAGCGTGCAGCAAAGCAACAGCAAAGACACAGACTTGCAGTACCCCAAAGACAACAAGTTCATTCGGTATTCGACATACCACAGGCTCTCTCTCTCCCTAATAAGGGAGAAAGAGGTATCTCTGTTCCACAGCGAGAGGGGAGACATAACAAAAAATTCACTGATTTACGATGTTAGAAGTCCATTGCATCGCTTTTTCCGAGCTCTGTGCCCAAATCAGGTCTCTGGGCACACAGCCAGAGATCTTCCGACTCCCACGACACACTTATCTCCTGCTGGGACACTGACCTTCAATCCATCCGTCTCCAGAGACACAAAATCTCGGACCTCCGAAGGCGAGCTAAGCTCTTAGGCCGCGTCCTTGGCGTGTTGAATAACGGCCAGTCGCGAAATCCTGAGAGCAGGTCCCATTCCCGCAAAGAACTGAAGTCAGCGTGCAACTCCAGGTCAGGGTCTTCAAAAGAACCCTGAAAGGGAAAAATAAAGACATTAGAGATGGAAATGGAATATTGTGTACAGTTCTGGTCACCGAATTATAGGAAAGATATCAATAAATTAGAGAGTGCAGAGACGATTTACTAGGATGTTACCTGGGTTTCAGCACTTAAGTTACAGAGAAAGGTTGAACAATTTAGGTCTCTATTCATTGGAGCGTAGAAGGTTGAGGGGGGATTTGATCGAGGTATTTAAAATTTTGAGAGGGATAGATAGAGTTGACGTGAATAGGCTGTTTCCATTGAGAGTAGGGGAGATTCAAACGAGAGGACATGATTTGAGAGTTAGGGGGCAAAAGTTTAAGGGAAACATGGGGGGTATTTCTTTACTCAGAGAGTGATAACTGTGTGGAATGAGCTTCCTGTAGAAGTAGTAGAGGCCAGTTCAGTTGTGTCATTTAAGGTAAAATTGGATAGGTATATGGACAGGAAAGGAGTGGAGGGTTATGGGCTGAGTGCGGGTAGGTGGGACTAGGTGAGATTAAGAGTTCGGCACGGACTAGGAGGGCCAGAATGGCCTGTTTCCATGCTGTGATTGTTATATGGTTATATGGTTAGAGCTGTTTCCGAAGATGCAAGCAAAGGAGTCACCATTTAGCGCCATCATGACTAAGCCCTGTCCTCTTCTTTATTGATGTTATTCCAAAGAAGGCACAACAGTGGCTATATTTCATTTGGAGTTTGAAGAGACTTGGTATGTTACCAAAGACCCTGTCAAATTTCCACAGGTGTAGTGCGGGGAGCATTCTAGCTGGTTGCGTCACCATCTGCTATGGAGAAACCTCTGGATAGGGTCAGAAAAACCTGCAGAAAGTTGTAAACTCGGACAGCTCCATCATGGATATTAGCCTCCCCAGTGTCATAGATACCGTCAAAGGGGAAGTAGGCATCCATCATTAAGGACCCTTGTCACCCAGGACACACCCTCTTCTCATTGTGCGAGGAAGTGGAAGTGAGGCGAGTGGGCAGGAGTCCGTGCCAGGAAAAAAGCAAGCCCTAGCCGGCCAGCTCTCCCGTCCATTCTGCTCTCAAATGGACATTAAATTGACTACATCTGTGGCAACAAAATACTCGGTGGGAGTACAGAAACGGATGGAATCCCGGATGCCGCCATTCAGCTGTTTATTTATGTAACAGATTTTCCCCCAAGCCATCGGACTACCAACCTACTGACCTCTGCTGTGCCTATTGTCTTGTTTATTATTTATTGTAATGCTTGCACTGTTCTGTGTACTTTATGCAGTCCTGAGTAGGTCTGTAGTCTAGTGTAGTTTTTGTGTTGGTTTACGTAGTTCAGTGTAGTTTTGTATTGTTCCTGTAGCACCATGGTCCTGAAAAACTTTGACTCGTTTTTACTGTGTACTATACCAGCAGTTATGGTCGAAACGACAATAAAAAGCAACTTGACTTGACTTGATCAAAGAAGAGGTACAGGAGCCTGACAGCACACGCTCAGTGTTTTAGGAACAGCTTCTTTTCCACTGCCATTACATTTCTGAATGGACAATGAGCTCACTATTAATTTTCTTTATTTACTCTCTTTTTGCACTACATATTTAATTGTATTTATTTATACTTGTATATTTCTTTTTATAACAAAGTTTTTATTATATTTTGCAATGTACTGCTACTGCAAGGCAGCATATTTCAAGACCTATGCCAGTGATATTAAATCTGATTCTGTTTCTGAATTTGGTTTTATGGAAGATTCTCATTACATTGATATGATTCATAAAATGGAAGATTGATTAACAACCAGACAGGTGATGCTCCCTTTGCAGGTCTCCGACAGTAACTGCAGATCAGTCCCTGATGAGATCATTACATTCTTATTTGTATATTAAATGATGCCACCCCTTGAGCAACCCATTCCATTTTCTTCTTCTGGATGTCCTGCTCACAGATGGTTTAAGAACGGTCCACTCTGTAACACGATAAGAAGAGACTGCCTTCATTTTAGCTACCACTCCACTTAGATTTCCATCAGTTGTGCGTGGTTAACATAAAGAGTCACGGAGTCACAGTCATCCAGCACTGTATGGTCCAAGATCACTACCTCATTATTACCTTTTTATAAACTATTTATTTATTACTCAATCTGCATTAGTTTTATGTCTGTTGCCACAAAACAACAAATTTCATGTTGTATAATACAATGACTCTGATTCTCTTCTCTTACTATCTTTTCTTTCAGTTAGTCCTGACGAACGGTCTCGGACCGAACCGTCAACAGTGCTTCTCCCTATAGATGCTGCCTGGCCTGTTGCGTTCCACCAGCATTTTGAGCGCGTTGCTTGGATTTCCAGCAACTGCAGATTTTCTCGTGTTTGTGATTCTGATTCTACTGATACTTTGGGCCCCACAACATCTAGGCCAAACTCTTTGCATACCTACACTAATCCTATTTTCCTGCATAGAACCATTTCATTCTATGCTTTTCCCATTATATATGGGTAAAGGCCTTTTAAAAGTAGTAACTCTAAGTGATTGCACCCCCTCCTTTGACAGTTCATTCTAAACATATCAACCACTATCTGAGTAAAAAGAATAACCTCTGAGATCCTTATTAAATCTCCTTCTCACCTTAAACAAATGTCCCCTTGGTTTTGATACTTAAGTTCTTCATGGTTCTGTTTCATATTGATGTTTATTATGTTCTTTTTAGCATCAACTATTTCAAAATATCTTATTTGTACATATAAATTATGGATTAATCTGTTTCCAGCATATAAGTAGTATCGTTCTTCTACTGCATTGTCATTCCATTATCCATCGCAAAATATTTCTGCACACTCAAGAACTCAGAGGAAATTTTATTTAACTCCTCTTAGTCCTGTACAACCCATCTCACCAATGCACTATCGCAAGCTGTCTACAGAGTCTAATTGGAGTTTTGGTTAACGACAACAAACACATGACCAAAAATACAGCAATTTTTCTTGACAAAGACTGAGTAATCTCTTCAATAAAATGCCATAAGTAGTAGATGGTTATAAAATACAAATAGTAATTCCATAACAATTAAAAAGCATTTGGCTAAGCACTTGAATTGCCAAGATATAGAAAGCAGTGTATAAAATGCACGTATCCAGACTAGTATAAATAAATGCAATGGCCAGTATGGGCATGATAACAGAAGGGTCTGTTTCTGTGTTATATAACTGCATGACTCTATAAATACACAAAATCAATTATTACTTATAATGGCACACTCAGAGCTATGATTAATCATTAAGTTACACAATAACCTCCATTGAGCTCAGAAATCTTCATGCCACTGATTGAAGCTAATATTTTTCTGAGGGGGAACCACTTCTAAGCCTTTTCTTGACACAGTTTGAAACTCACAGATAGATATTTTCAGAATCAGTAGGAGTTCTGGCTAAATTGATTTTGCTTAATCCAAAGCAACTGAGAATGTTTCCAACTCGGTTTGACCAAGGTGAATTCACTTTATTCAACACACTGGTTGAATTTTGGAAGCTCTTTCATTTATATAACCCCACTAATCATTGGGTAATGTTGCTATTCTATTTTTATTTGAAGAAACATTTCTTAAGAATGGTTAATCGTAAATAGTCATCAGTTATCTTTAAGAAAGCCTTCTGCAATCTGAAAATGTTTAACATGGTTTTTAAAAGTACCTTGTTAGGAGTATTAGATATTCTTAAATATATTCTGGATTATGCAGCAATATATTTGACATATTGCTCTAATTTAGTTACAGCTGTAGATGCATTAGTCATTTTAAAAACACAAGAGAATGACCTGCAGTTTATTACCCAAGATATTTGTTCATTATTAGTGAGCTTGAAAGTGAGTGTATTAGATGCAGTCCCAGCTAGGATAACACCTTAATATCGTCTAGTGGTTTTGAATTATGTGAGGATATCGTGCTATAGGAGCAGTGGGAATAAATTATAAGGTTCTGGAAAAACTGGAGAGTAGGTTTTGTCAGATCAGAAAGATGTTTTGACCTGGGAGGACCAGGGAATTTGACAATCTTAGAGTCAGAACATTAAAGATAATCTGAGATCAGGACTAACCGGGGATTTAATTTCAGGACTCAGAAGTACTGACAGAATTTCTAGTGATCTGCAAACAGCTGAGGGCATGATAGGAAAGTCTGGGCCGTATGGATAACATGATTTGAAACCACTGAACTGAATTTCAGAAGAGGGCTTCAAAATATATTCTATGAATTGCTAAATTGTGTGAGAAGTGCACATTGCTGACAAAATAAATTACTATCCCACTGATAGCTGGCAGAAGTCACATTTCTTCAATAGGTATTTGATGCACCATCAATAACTCTGAGACGTGGGTTAAGGTAGGCTTTTATTGGCTGGAAGAAAGCACAAGCAGCAAGTGACCATCACACAACATCCTGGAGACTGAGGGAGGAGCAGTGCCTCCAATCGCCTTTATACAGGGGTCTGTGGGAGGAGCCACAGGAGCAGTCAGCAGAGGGGCGTGTCCAGACAGGTATATGTAGTTCACCACATTCACCCCCCCCCCTTTTGTTTTAAAAGAGAGTCCCCATGGGGCAAAGTTTCTTACAAGTATATTTACAGGTTAAGTCTATCAGGTGGTCGAATCTGTCGCTGCGATCTACGTAGCACCGGCGGTGATTGCACAGGTGCCGGTGGTGGTGATTGCACAGGTGCCGGTGGTGGTGATTGCACAGATGCAGGTGGTGGTGATTGCACAGGTGCCGGTGGTGATTGTACCAGAGACGGTGGTTGTGCTGGTTCCAGCCTGACTGGAGGTGTCAGCCCACTAGGCGTCAGTGATCCCTCATGCGTGTGCATCCCTCATCCCTCACCTACATGCGAACCCCCAGTATGCCTACGTGGTCTTACCTGATGGGCAGGAGGACACGGTCTCCATCTGCGACCTGGCGCCCGCAGGAGTAGCGGACCTCTACCCCGAACACCCCACGGTAATTATGAACCCTGTACCCGAGGTGACACCGCGCACACCAAGCCCTACACAGACTCCTCACGACACTCCCATACTGGGCGCCTCACACACGCATATGTGTGCATATACTGCTCCTCGCCACAGGAGCAGTCAGCGGGGGGGGGGGGGGGGGGGGCGTGTCCAGACAGGTATATGTAGTTCATCACAGTATTCCTACTGTCTGCTAAGAAAAATAAGTACACACAATACCATGAAGTTTATCAATTTCTACAGACGAGAAGGCTAGAAACATCTCAAATACCATCCCTAAGTTTGCTAATGACATCATTGTTGTTGGCAGAATCTGAAATGGTGAAGAGAGGCATACAGAAATCAGGTAGATTGGCTAATTGAGAGGTGTCACTCTGTGTCATCAAGACATAGGGACTGATGTGGACTTCAAGAATGGGAAGTGGTGAGAACATATTGTACACCAGTCCTTAAACAGGGTTCAGCAGTGGAAAAGGTGAGCATCTTCAAGTTTCCGGTGTCCCCACTGTCTCAGACGATCTATATAGGCTCATCACATTGATGTGATCATGATGAAGGCACACCAGCAGCTCTACTTCATTCGGAGTTTGAGGAGGTTTGGCATGTCACCAAAGACTCTTGAAATTTTCTTTGGTGATCTACCAAACCTCTTCAAAATCATAAAGAAGTACAGCTTCATTATAAGCTTGAGGAACGTTCTGATTGGTTGTGTCACAACCAGGCATTCAGCAGCGCAGCAGATTCGGCAATTGCGAGCGTGAATATGCACGTGTCAGCTAATTATAATTTCACAGTGACTGTATTTACCTCCATTGTTTTTGTCGTAGCACTTGTCGAGACTTCAGCAAAGCATAGTAATGTTATGTTGCCTGCTTGCATTTGGTTTGCCTGGCAAATTGGACTGTCGAATCAATTGACACTGAAGGCTAGCGGAATTCATTTTATCTTTTGTCATTCCTTTCAGCTGCTGTGTTGGCTTTGTTTTCCATTTGAGAGTTTTAGCTTACAGCCCTGTTTTGCCTAGTGTTCATTGTTTTCCTTTCCCTCTGAACTCTGTTCACATTAAAATCTGTGAACTATCAACCCTCTTCAGTGTCTCACTCTTTTTCTGCACTTGGACCAAATCTGAACAAAGTGACAGGACGCATCACAGCCTGGTCTGGAGCCTCTAATGCACAGGATCGCAAGAGGCTGCAGTGGTTTGTTGACCCGCCAGATCCATCACAAGCACAATCATTCCCACCGTCACGGTCCCTCATAAAGGTGACATCTATTAATAAAGACCCTTACCATCCGAGACAGGTCCTCTTCATGTTACTATCATCGGGGAGGAGGTACAGGAGCAAATCACCTACACCTAATGATTTAAGAACAGTTTCTTCCCTTCTCCCATCACATTTCTAAACAATCCATGAATTCATGAACATCACCTCATTATTCATCTTTTACACTATTAAATTATTGTTATGATTTATTGTAATTTCTATGTCTCACACTATGCTGCTGCTGCAAAACAGAGAATATCACGACGTACGTCAGTGCTAATAGACCTGATTCTGTTTCGGATTAGGAAACAACAGTCCTTTATCAGCTGCTTGGTTATGAGTCCCACGGTGCAGAAGCCCAGGCCCAAGAACTGATCCTTACTTACCTGATCAATCCTCATAGCTACTGATATGACTGTGCAGAATTCTGGGACAAACTCAGCCCTACTCTACGATCGGAGGGCCTATTTCGACTGAATAAATAAACAATGTTCAATAGTATAAACTGGCAAATATCAACATGGAAACCTGTGATATATAGTATTCCACCCAATTGTCCTTTCGCTCACTTCATTGGAAATGAAAATCAGGGGAGGTATAAAATGGGTTATCAATTCTCTATTGTCTAATTTATAAAATCATAGAAGCACAGAGGCTGCAGTACAGATCGGGATGATTTAATGTATAAATGAGCAATCCAGCTAATCCCATTCCCCACTTTCTCCTTACAAACTTGTATTTATTTTCCTGCTTCAAGCACTCATCCAGACCCCTATAATGCAATAGCAAAGAGTCACAGTTCATTTTAGTTTCACCACCAGTCACTGATTACACTAATATCTACAGAAAATGCTGAAAATAGTCAGCAAGTCAGGCAGCTTCTGTGGGAACAGGACAGTTAATGTTTCATGAGGGTCTGGGACCTGAAACATTAATTGTTCCCTTTTCCATAGTTGCCCGCCGAGTGCTCCTAGCATTTTCTATTTTCATCAGAATCATGTTTACTATCACCAGCTTGTATCATGAAACTTGTTTTTGTTACAGCAGTACAATGCAATATATTATAAAAAAAGACTGTGAATTGCAGTACTTCTTGCTGTAATTCAGTTTTTGTATTAAAATGCTAAATTAAATAAATAGTTTCCATAACTAAAGTAGTAAATTTCCAGCATTTGCTGATTATTGTTTCCCTTTTGTGATTTTATAGCCAGCCCATATTTTCCTGACATGTTGAGGGAAGTAAAATAGCTCCATTGTAAAGCCATAACCTTGAAATATTTATACTATATCTGCTGTTCCATGCAGCACAGCTGAATTGTTTTCTGCTTCTATCACTTTGCAATTGTAGGAAGAAATACAAGAAAACGTCTGTGTGAGCAGGTTATTAATATATATTTTTCTTCCTTTTTCAGGAATGCAGAAGTATTGTATTCCTGAAAACAATTGATCATCACAAAATCCTACCTTAAGACTGAAATACTGATGCAATTTAACCTGGACATCCCTTACAATCTCTGAGCTGTGACCGTGCTGTGCCTCTGCAGTGAGTTTTAAGCATTTCTAAGCCAAATTTGCCTTAGAAGTTATTTATATTTAAATACAAACAATTCTGGGTTGAGCTTCTATAGGCAACTAAAGGACAGCCAATATATCAGAGGCAATTAGACAGGACATCGAGAAGGACACCACCAAATGGGACACCACAGAGTTTCTGGCACAGGCAAACATGAAGCAGGGGTGAGAATTTTTGGAAGTATGGTTCTCTTCTGATAAATACGTAAACAAACATATCCTGAAAAACGTTGTCTCATTTCTACTGTGTGCTGTACCAGCAGTTATGGTCAAAATGACAATAAAAAGTGACTTGACTTGTCTTGATATCAAAGTAGATGCCCCTAAGCCCCTAACAGCCAAAGGAACATAAGCCAGTAGAATTGAAAGGTCCACTGAAGGGGTAGCCAGTCAGGAATGAGGTAAGTGAACAGGAGCCCACATAAATGCGAGCACACATAGAGAGAAACACCAGCAAATGTGCACCGAAGATATCACCTTGACTGGTGATGAAGCATCTGCAATCTACTGTAATTGCCAAACTTGCCGAACACTGCAACATCAAGCACCTCAACCCAAGCTACCAATAATCACCACCATCCGGAAGTGATTTCTTTCAGAGAGCAAACAAAAGAGAAGTCATTAACAATATCTCGTCATTCAGGAAGACATTAACTCCTTGGGATGAATGAACTCTTTTGATCTGTGGTTAATTATTTTAAAGTTGACTTGAATTGTGACATAGCTTGATGTGACACAATAAAACAATTGATGAAAGAATGAAGAAAGTTTCAAAACAAATATCTCTGGATGCATTATGGCCCAGGTATGACTTGAATGTCACATCTCATAGAAGGGTCTGAGAACTTGTATTATTAATCTCACATTCAAAGCACATTAATCTTGTGCCATGAACTGCTGGAGATGTAAATCAATGATAGCACAGTAAAACCCTGAATTCCACCACATCAATGTCATACTTAATGATCCATCTACTCTAATATAAGAACATCTAAAATATATCAGCTCTCTACAATTACAATTTCTTACTCCTAATTTCAAATCCATAGTAAGGGCTGGCATACTATTTGCTCTGTTAATCACCTTTCTCATCTGTTTGATGGTCATTATTTTCTTCAGATGAGCGCTTTAAGAGAATCTATTTAGGATACTCCTAACTTTTAGTTCCTGTCTTCTTGCGCATATCAGAAATTGTCTCTGTAAAAAGTATCAATTCCTTTCTTAATACGGGTACTGAAATATCTCCATTAAATCAATTTCTGAGATTCGTAACTCAGTCTAAATGAGTTGATTATGCTTCCCGCCCAGTGAGTGTAGACTGCTTGAAACTTCAATACACTATCTCCCTTTCTGTGCTGGTACTTTTAGGTTTGCTTGGTGCTTTATTAAAGTTTTTTGCAGATGTTATTTATATAAATTAGTTCATTTATTAACTCCTTCTTTGGGGCTTTAACTACCGATCTGGGCATATTATTAATTTATAAATCCTCAGTTTCAGTTTGTTTCCACACCATTACTATTATCATTATATGTGCAGCACGGTAGTATAGCAATTAGCATAACACCTCATAGTGCCAGTGATCAGTGATTGGCATTCATTTCCTGCCTTTGTCTGTAAGTAGTTTGTATGTTCTTCCTGTGACCACGTGGGTTTTTTCTGCATTCCCCAGTTCCCTCCCACATTCAGAAGTCGTACAGGTTAGGGATGGTAAATTGTGAACATCCTGGAAGCATTTTACTTCTAGTACCACACAATGATGCATTTTACTGTAAGTTTCGATGTTTTGATGTTCATGTGACAAATAAAGATAATAAAACCAATCTTTAAAGCTTTTTTATCCGTGAATGATCTCTAGATTAGAGTGGTCCTTTTGCTGTTTTGTTGCAAACTAAGTAGCAGAAGATCCTTCTGACACTAGGAAATTGATCCTATTGCGTTTCTTGGCATGCCCATAAAAAACAAATCTCAGGGTGGCATTTATGTGGCGACATACATGTACTTTGATAGTAAGTTTACTTTGAACTTTGGAAACTCCATATGGCATTGCAATACGGCAATTACAACTTTGAAAAATTCATATCCTGTATCATAAACTACACAGTGGGCTGAAGTCAGTGTGAGAGGTCATTTATAGGTGACGCAGCACCAAATTCAAGAAGAGCTCAGGAGCTTTCAGCTTTCTTTTGGCAGGCTGAAGTCAGTGTGGGCCCAATAAAAAGAAAATAGGTGATGAAAGAATGAAGAACATTTCAAAACAAATATCTCTGGATGCATTATGGCCCAGGTATGACTTGAATTTCACATCTCATAGAAGGGTCTGAGAACTTGTATTATTAATCTCACGTTCAAAGCACATTAATCTTGTGCCATGAACTGCTGGAGATGTAAATCAATGATAGCACAGTAAAACCCTGAATTCCACCAGAGCGGCCATTGTGTGAGTGAGCCTGTGTTAGAGTTGTCTTGCTTTGGCTCAGCAGGCTTAGGTGAGAGCAGGCTTGGGCAAGCACAGGCAGAGGATCTAAATAAGTAAGGAAGTTTTTTAAAAGTTTTATTTTTCAGTTAGTACATAGCTAGTCCACTGAGAGTGGATCCAGAGTTAGTGATATGTTCCTTGTATGAGATGTTGGAAATTTGGGAGACCTCCAGTCTCCCTGATAACTACATCTGCATGAAGTGCACTATGCTACTGTGCTACCTGGAAGTGTAACAGGGGGCAGAAATCTAAAAGGGTGATGAATTCAGGAAGGAAGTTGTTGCGTTTGAATGCAGTATATGGAATAAGGTAACTGAGCTTGAGATGCAGTTAGAGATTGGCAGGTGTGAAGCTATGGGCACTTTTGAGTCATGGCTGAAAGAAGATCGTACTTGGGAGCTTATCATTTATGGATACACATTGTATTGCAGGTAGCAGAGGGGGTGGGGTGGCTTTATTTGTAAAAAGTGGAATTAAGTCTTTGGGAAGAGGTGGCATATGATCAAAATATGTAGAATCCTTGTGAGTAGAAACTCCAAGGGTGAAAGAAGACCCTGGTGGGAGATATACAGTGCCTATAAAAAGTATACAACCCCTTGGAATTCTCATGTTTCATTGTTTACAACATTGAATCCCAGTGGATTTAATTTGGCCTTTTCGACACTGATCAACAGAAAAAGACTTCCATGTCAAAATGAAAACAGATCTCTACAAAATGATCTAAATTAATTACAAATATAAAACACAAAATGATTGATTGCATAAGTATTCACCCCTCTTTAATATGACATACCAAATCATCACTGGTGCCACTAATTGGTTTTAGAAGTCACATAATTAGTTAAATACAGATCTGTTTTAGGGGACGTGTGTGTAGTCAAGGTGTTTCAAATGATTGTAGTAAAAATACACCTGTATCTGAAAGGTCCAACAGCTGGTGAGTCAGTAACCTGCCAGAAACTACACCATGAAGCAAAAGAACACTCCAAGCAACTCCTCAAAAAGGTTGTTGAAAAGCACAATTCAGTAAGTAAATACAAGAAAATTTCCAAATCACTGCATATCCTTTGGAGTACAGTTAACTCAATCTTCAAAAAATGGTAAGAAAAAGGCACAGCTATAAATCTACCTAGAGCAGGCCATACTCAAAAACTGAGTGACCGCACAAAAATGGGACTGGTGAGGGAGGTCACCAAGAAACCTATGGCAACTCTGGAGGAGTTACAAGCTTCAGTTGCTGAAATGGGAGACACTGCACATAACACAACTCTTGCCCGGGTGCGTCACCAGTTACAGCTTTATGGGAGAGTGGCAAAGAGAAAGCCACCGATAAAAAAAAACTCACATGTAATCTCAGCTAGAGTTTGCCAGAAGGCATGTGAGAGTCTCTGAAGTCAGCTGGAAGAAGGTTCTATGGTCTGATGAAAACAAAATTGAGCTTTTGGCCATCAGACTAAACGCTATCTTTGGTGTGAGCCAAACACTGCATGTGATCAAAAACTCACCATCCTTATTGTGAAGCATAGTGCTGGCTGCATCATGCTGTGGGGATGCTTCACTGCAGCAGGCTCTGGAAGACTTGTGAAGGTAGAGGGTAAAATGAATGCAGCAAAATACAGGGACATCCTGAAAGAAAACCTGATGCAATCTTCAAGAGAACTGTGACTTGAGAGAAGATTTGTTCTGCAGCAAGACAATGATTCCAAGCACAAAGCCAAGGCTACACAGAATGGCTTAAAATCAACAAAGTTAATGTTCTTGAGTGGCCAAGTCAGAGTCCGGACCTCAATCCAATTGAGAATTGTGGCTAGACTTGAAAAGGGCTGTTCACTCATGATCCCCATGCAAACTGATAGAGCTTTTGAGCGGTTTTGTAAAGAAGAATGAGGAAAAATTACCGTGTCCAGAGATGCAAAGGTGACAGATACTTGTCCTCACAGTCTCAAGACTCAAGGTGCATCTGCTACGGCTGACCTGAAGGGAGTGTACATTTATGCAATCAATTATTTTATGTTTTATATTTGTAAATAGTTTAGATCACTTTGTAAGATCTGTTTTCACTTTGACATGAAAGTCTTTTTCTGTTGATCAGTGTCAAAAAAATGCCAGATTAAATCCATTGTGACTCAATGTTGTAAAACAATAAAATCTTTTAAAAAAATCCAAGAGGGTGAATACTTTTTATAGGCAGTGTATACAGGCCTCCAAAGAGTAGTGAGGATGTGAGCCGCCAATTACAACAGGAGTTAGAAAAGGTATGTAAAAGGGACATAATCATGGGGGTTTTAATATGCAGGTAGATTGGTAAAATTAGGTTAGTGCTGGATCCCAAGAGAGGGAATTTTTAGAATGCCTACATAATGGCTACTGAGAGCAACTTGTGGTTGAGCACAATAGAGTATTGGCAGTTATGGATTGGATGCTATATAATAACCCAGATTTATTTAGGCTTAAGGTAAAGGAACCCTTAGGAGAGTTTGATCATAATATGATAGAATTCACCCTGCAGATTGAGAAGGGAAAGATAAAATTGAATATATTAGTATTACAGTAGAGTAAAGGGAATTTCGGAGGCTTGAGAGAGAAGCTGGACTATATTGATTGGAAGGAGACATTAGCAGGGATGATGGCTGAACAGCAATGGCTGGTGTTTTACAGGAAATTTGGAAGACACAGGAAAATACATCACAAGTCAGCATGGTTTTCTAAAGGGGAACTCTTACTTGACAAAACTGATGGAATTCTTTGAGGAAATAACAGACAAGATAGACGAAAAAGAATCAGAAGATACTGTTTATCTTGATTTTCAGAAAGCCTTTCATAAGGAGTCACACATGATTCTGCTTAACAAAATAAGAGACCTTGGTATTACAGGGAAGGTACTTGCATGAATAGAAGATTGGCTGACTGGCAGGAGGCAAAATCTGGGAGCAAAGGAGGCCTTTTCTATTTGGCTGCCAGTGGCTAGTGGTGTGCCTCCAGAGTCCGAGTTGGGATTGATTACTTTCATGTTGTATGTCAATGATTCAGATGAACAAATTAATGACTTTGTGGCTTACTTTGTAGAAAATATGAAGACAGGTGGAGACAGGCCTGGTAGTGTTGAGGAAGCAGATGGACAGAAAGATTGGGGGAATGGGCAAAGAAGTGACAGATGGAATATAATACCAGGAAATGCATGATCATGTACTTTGACTGAAGGAATAAAGGTGTTGTCTATTTTATAAATGGAAAGAAAATTGAAAAACAAAACAGACGTGGAGAGGGATTTGGAAGTCCTTGTCCTGGATTCCCTGAATGTTTACTTGCAGGTCGAGGCAATGGTAATGAAGGCAAATGCAGACTAAGCATTTAAGTTGAGAGGACTAGAATACAAAAGCAAGGACGTAATAGTGAGGTTTTATAAGCCATTGGTCAGGCTACACAAGGAGTACTGTGAGGTGTTTTGGGCCCCTTATCTAAGAAAAGATGCACTGGCACTGGAGAAGGTCCAGGGGAGGATCTGAAGAATGATCCCAGGAATGAAATAGATAACATATGAGGAGCATTTGATAGCTCTAGGCCTACTCTTTCTGGAGTTTAGGAGTATGAGGGGGTATCTGATTGAAGCCTATCGAATATTAAAAGGTCATTATAAAGAAGATGTGGAGAGGATGTTTCACATTGTGGGGAGTCTAGGGCAAGAGGGCACAGCCTCAGATTTGAGGGATGCCCATTTCCAACAGAGATGAGGAAACATTTCTTTAGCCAGAGAGTGGTGAATCTGTGGAATTCATTGTCATCTACGTCTGTGCATGCTAAATCATTGGGTATGCTTAATGTAGAGGTTGATATGTACTTAATTTAGCAGGGAGTCAAAAGTTATGGGGAGAAGGCAGGAGAATATGGTTGAGGGGAATAACAAGTCATCCATGGTGGAATGGCAGAGCAGATTCGATGGGCCGAATGGTCTAATTCTGCTCCTGTGTCTTATGGTCTTACCCATTAGTTGGAATATTTAAATAGAACAATAAGGTTAACTTAATGATCATGCATTTCTGCTGAAGAGTTGCAATTGTTGGCCCCATCTGCCACAGCAGATTTATAATTTGAATACATTCCACTGGACATCTGGACCACATGCTACACTCACCATTGGGCAGATTTCATGATTAAGTAGACATACCGTATTTAATATCTGACAATATACTTTTTTAAAAATCTTACTACCAGACTTTGTACCTGAAATTCATTTCTAGTAGGAACTTGTTTTTGATACATACTTTGCTTTAAGTGAAAGGGAATTACCTATTAATTTATTTTAGGTATTGCTGTGAAATTTATTGATAATGGAATTTGTAACAGAATTTCACTGCTGGAAAACATTTCATTTTTTCCAAAAATGTTGAGAATGCTATAATTTGTTTTGCCACATTTTATTCCACAATCTTACACAGGTAATGCTACAGATACCTAAATTACATTACAAATTTCTTGTGGGAAAACTTGAAATACTGCAATCATTCAGACAGAGCTGAAATAATGTACGATTGTTAATTAGACACTGTCAGTAAATTATAATTCATGATATCCTGTTACTTATATAATTGAGGTTACACTCTTACAGTGCAATGGTCCAGCCACCAGCCTATGCTATCATTTGTTTGAAAGGGTATAATTTGACATAAATCTAATGTTTCTGTCTCAAGCTAAAACCATTGAAAAAACAGCAAAAGTTTTGATAAAAGCTTTTTGTTCAAGATGGCTTTCTTTAACCAGGACTGTAACTGCTGGCAGCTGCTTTGTGCAAAAATGATGCATTTGAGAAAGCCTGTGCGTTTCTGAGTGCAGTTTTCATTTTCCAATAAATTAAGCACAGGCCATTACAATGGAACATTTAGTTTGCTTTCTTCTGTAGCTTCTCAAGGGAATTGAATTCAGAACTAAAAGAATGTGATTTTTGCCAAGCTCTTCAAGTTAGTTAGATTATCAAGTGTGTTGTTGTACCAATAGAAAAATAATTATTAGCTTACAGCTAAGCAAAGAATTCAGCCAGAAAAATTAAAAGTCCACTTTTGGAAAAATTGTTACAAAAATATTTTGCACAAAATAAGTAGTTTGTCACTAAATTTACATAAATATGCAAATTTATCTTCTGGCTCCCTAGGCTTTATATTCATATTAAATTATAGAATTGTTGAAAATATATTTCTGAGTACCCTAAGATGGCTTAATCAATGTCAATAACTTGTATGTTTGCTCATATCTAGTAATCATAATATGCTGTATAATTTCCATCAATATTTTTGATCAGAAATTTGGTTTATCCCAATAGCTATCAGGTACTTTTCAAATTACTGTAATCTATGGGAGCTAATACTTAGTTTCAAACAGTTTTCTAAGAATTATCCAAACTATTATAATGTATAATAACCATTATATTCCATTATTTTCTGTACCAGGGATTGAAAATTGAACGGTAAATTTGAATGCCTTTAAGGATCTATTAGAGATTAAAGTCAAATTTAAAAAAAAATTGTTTAAGGATTTGCAGCATATGCCAGACCAAGTACCGGTAACCGTTTTCAATTAATTTTATGTTATGGTTATTTTTTGACTTTCAATTAAATTACTAATCCTCTTTTTGAAATTAGTTCAGCTCCATGAGTGATTAATACTGAGAGCAAAGGGAGATTCTTCTTCAGTCAGGCAAAGCAGAATATCATTAATAGAAGCAGTTGGTAAATAAAGGTGAATAATGGTTTTGTCAACACTTCAAACCGCTATTGAAGCTTGCATAACATTACTACTAATTTATTTATTAATTTTATAAATTTTCTTCTGAAAACTTGGCCTATGTTTAAAGAAGACTCAGATCCAACCCAATAATGCAAATAGGACAGGTGGAGGAATACTCACCCTATTTTCAGATCCATCCTTTCACTCAATTCCACACATAGCCATAGCAATAGCTTTGATGAAAAACAGCAGGAAGTGTCTGGCTCAGTTAAAATTGCTTTGAACAAATTATGAGTACTGAAAAAATCAAGATGTCTTTGTTAGCCAATTTAGAGATATTTTTCTGAGGGGGCTGCTCATTTTATGATGTGTCTGAATAAGGTACCTTGGTCTATCATCTCGAGCTGCCTATTCTGGCTGTGTCATTAATGTGCAGTGCACATCATACTGGGAGTGCCCTGAGCACACAGCCAATTGAGTGGAAACAGCCAGTGTGAGCAGAAAACCAAGACTGATATCCTAGTGCAGTGCTGAGAAATGCTACATTGTCTGATATGATGACTTTTAGATGGGTCATTAAACTGAGTCGTTTCTGATCTCTCATATAAAATGTCTCATGGCACAAAGTTAAAAAAAGAGAAGTTATGAAAATAAAACAAACAACAGATGCTGGAAATCTGATATATAACAGAAAATATTGAGAACACTCTGCAGATCACCAAGCATCAGCAAGAAGAGAAATAATCAACTGTTTGGGATACTTCTTCAGAAATGGGTGGTGTCTTTGGAATCCTAGGCAATATTTGTCAACATACCACAATTAAGAAATCAGATCGTTAGTATACTAATCATAAATCATAAAGTCATACAACAGAGGACCAGGCCTTTCAGACTGCTATGTGTTGTACCTGTACAATTACATATCAATTAAATAAAGGCCCACACTTTAAGTTAACTTGTATGTGCACGTTGCAGAGAGAGCAACAAATCAATGTGTATGTGTAAGTTATCAGTCGAGAATTAGGGCTAAGGGGAGTCATTGCACTACAAGAAATAGATCCATATAGTACACTTCCATCCCCTTTGGATTAATGTAATATAATACTGTATATGTAACAAAACATTCAATTTCATTTTAAAAAGCCTTGTTCAATTAAACACACTTTCACAATAACAGGGTTTGCTTGATTTTGAAAAAAAATAACAGTTGATAACTAACTTCACTACACTAAAGATCCTGTCTTTGGGGGGTGCTCTGTTTCTTTCTGGATCTGTGGAGTAGCATCAGGTTTTACAGCTGTCCTGTCTAAGACAATGTTCTTGGTTTCCAGAGTCCGAGTTGGGATTGATTACTTTCATGTTGTATGTCAATGATTCAGATGAAAAAATTAATGATTTTGTGGTTTACTTTGCAGAAAATATGAAGACAGGTGGAGACAGGCCTGGTAGTGTTGAGGAAGCAGATGGACAGAAAGATTGGGGGAATGGGCAAAGAAGTGACAGATGGAATATAATGCCAGGAAATGCATGATCATGTACTTTGACTGAAGGAATAAAGGTGTTGTCTATTTTATAAATGGAAAGAAAATTGAAAAACAAAACAGACGTGGAGAGGGATTTGGGAGTTCTTGTCCTCGATTCTCTGAAGGTTAACTTGCAGGTCGAGGTGGTGGTAATATTCTGCACTTCCTTCTGTAGATCTGGTTTCAGGAGGTCTATGCGAGATCTCAGATTCCTGCTCACGAATAGCAGTGCAGGTGTTTGATTTGCCATCACATGAACAGAGCTCCAATGCACAAAAATGAAGTTGTCCATCTTGTGCTGAAGAGAAAAGTCATCTATGTAAATAGCTTTAATGGACATCTTGAAGGCTTGGACAAACCTTTCAGCTAACCCATTCATTGCTGGGTGGTGAGGAGCTGACTTGAAATCTTTGATGCCATATTTCTTCATGCGTGCTTTGAACTCCTCTGACGTGCATTGTGGTCTGTTGTCACTCACAATTTGGTGGGGTAAGCTATTTCTGAAGATAGTCCTCAGAGTGGAAACAGTCTTTTCTGAAGTGGTTGACTTCATTGGTATAACATCTGCCACTTCGAATGAGCATCCACAGCCATCAGAAACATGGAGTTCATGAGTGGCCAGCAAAGTCATTATATATTCTTTGCCATGGTGACAACAGCCACTCCCACGGGTGTAAAGGTGCCTGCTGGGGGTGCATCTTGAATATTATGGAATCCTAAACAGCTTTTGGTCAACTCTTCAATCTGTCCATTTATTCCCAGCCACCCCACGTAGTTCTGGGTGAGACCCTTCATTTTGACTCTACCCAGGGGTCCCTCATGCAGATTCTCTAACACACTGGTAAGCAGTTTAGAGGGAACCACAACATGAGATCCACACATCAACGTTCTTTGACTCACCAACAGCTGGTGTAATCTCACTGAGAACTCTGGAAACATAGGGCTACCGTGAGCTAGCCATCCTTGCATGGTGATATCATAGATTTTTGACAATGTTAGATCATTCCTTGTTTCTCTTTGTATTTTAGAATTTGTTACCACCAGCAGGTCCACCAATGCTGTGTGGAACAACTCAGCTGAGTCACAGAATGAAGAATTTTCTTCTTCAGTTGTCAACAGATGAAGATTTGATAAACCATCAGCATTGCTGTATTGTTTGGTACCCTTGAATTATCCCAGGAAAAGTGCCAAATGTTGCAACTGGGTAGCAGTCATCACTGTGATTCCCTTCCTGGGATTGAAAATGCACACGGGGGTTGGTACTTTGTCACTAAAGTGAACTTCTATCCATAAGGTAGTGGTGGAACTTCTTTATTCCCCATACTAGACTAAAGGTCTCTCAGTCAATCTGTGCATAGTTGTGTCCTGTGTTATTGGTGATCTTGAAGCAAATGCAATTGGATGTTTAGATCCATCTTTCATAGTGTGGGACAAACGGGCATGAATGCCATGAGGGGATACATCGCACACCAGTCTGATAGGCAGAGATGGGCCATATTGGGCGAGCAGTTCATTGGATGTTATTAGTCTCTTTGTTTCCTTGAATGCTCTTTCACATCTTTCTGACCATTCTCACATTGCTCCTGTCTGCAATCAATTGGTGCGGTACTGTAGGAAGATCTGGGAGAAACCTGTGGTAGTAAGTTACTGGGCCTAAGTATGAGCTGAGTAGTGACACCCTGAGTGCTTGCAGATTTGCTTCAGTCTTCTTTTGGTGATTTATATAAGTTATGCTTGTCAATAACATATCCACAGGATGAGATTTTATTCTTAATAAACTCACATTTGTCTCTCCTTGCGCAGAAACCATACGCGCTCAGCCTGGTAAGCACTTTACCAAGGTTCTGGAGGTGTGCTTCAACATTCTTGCCAGTCACAATGATGTCCTGGGATATCTTGGAGCACTTGGTCTATTGCGCTTTGCCAAATTGTTGGAGCTGATGCGATGCAAAAGATGAGACAATTATACTGGAATAATCCCCTGTGAGTGTTGATTACGAGGAGCTTCCTACTTGATTCCTCAATCTCCACTTGCAGATAGGTTTGTGACAAGTCAATCTGTAAAACCCTCTCCCCACCTGCTGAAGATACAAAAATGTGCTTTATGGAATCTTGATGTTGCTGCTTCATCCAGTTATATCCTTCTCGAACATCTTCTAAAGCCTGATTTATATTTGTGTATTGCATCTACACCGTAGATACTGTGTACCCTATGCCGTAGGGTGACGTGTACCTCCTCAAAAAAGTAACTCACACGTCGCGACAACGCAGACCACAACAACTGTGATTGGTCCGCTCGGTAGCATCGCATTTCCTCCTACGCATTTCCGGTTGCTTCTTCTCCGCCATGTCTGTACACCGATGCAAAATAGATGAACTAAATCGTCAAATCTACCCGCCGACATGTGAAAAATTTTGAAATCCATTTCCTCGTCCATGTCTCTCACGAAGAAACTCAACACAGTAGCATAGAAACCCCACTGCCAACTAGCATTTTGGGGCACACCAACGCATGCTCGCTACGTTATAGAGCCTACGCAGAAGTGAAAATCAGGCCTATCGTGTAGGCTACAGTATAGCCCGTATGCACAAGTATAAATCAGCCTTTATTAGCATTATACAGCTGTGACAGTCTCTGGTTAGGGCTACTGTTTGGGCTGCCATTGCCTGTTGATAACATATTGAGAACTTTCATTGTGTGCCAGTCGAGTTGGATTTTTCTCCACCATTCATGTCTGAAAAGTGCTGGCTCTTCACTTTTCAACACATAAAACTCTAACTGTTGTGTTTGGCCTCCATATGTCACATTTACTTTCAGTTTGCCTTTGGGAGACACTTCTTCACCTGTGCAGGTCTTTAGTATCACCAAGGTCTATTCTAACAGCAGCTTAGAAAACGGTCTATTGTAGTCAGCCTCTAAAATTACAGACAAAGCTAACCCTGCATCCAGCTACATTTTTAGTTTTACACCAGACACAGTACACAAATTATAAGAGAGTAAGATGAATTAAAATACGAACAATAAGAGAAGTTTGGCAGGAACATTGGAGTCCATGAGTAATTCTTAATGCAAATATATTGATACTGCACCTGGAAGATTGTGCATAGATTTGGTCGCCCTTTTTAAGGAAGGATATTGACTGATTGGTACGGAAACACCAATGCATAGAAACTAAAGATTTATAAAGATTAGTGGATACAGCCCAGTCCTTCACAGGCAAAGCCCTCCCCACCATTGAGCACATTTACAAGGACCATTGCCACAAGAAAGTAGTATCCATCATCACGGACCCCCATCATCTGGGCCATGATCTCTTCTTGTTACTACCATTGGACAGGAGGTACAGGAGCCTTAGGTTCCATACCACCAGGTTTAGGAAAAGTTATTTCCTTACAACCATCAATCTCCTGAACCATCATGGATAACTCCACTCATCTCAACTACTTCCACAACAAACGGACTCACTTTCAAGGACTCTAATTCTCAGTATTAATAATTTACTCTTTTTTAATTTGTAAGATTTGTCTTCTTTTGCCCATTGGTTGTTTGTCAGTCTTTGTTATTTATAGTTTTTCATAAATCCTATAATATTCCTTTATTTTCCTGTAAATGCCTGTAGGAAAACGAATCTCAAGATAGTATATGGTGACACATACATACTTTGATAATAAATTCACGTTGAACTTTAAATTTGATTGCCAGGTGTGATGCTATCCTGTGTGGAAAGATTAAACTGAATAGATTTATTATTTATTGAGTTT
The DNA here is from genome assembly GCF_048418815.1 of Hemitrygon akajei. Classification (NCBI taxonomy): domain Eukaryota; kingdom Metazoa; phylum Chordata; class Chondrichthyes; order Myliobatiformes; family Dasyatidae; genus Hemitrygon; species Hemitrygon akajei. The sequence continues at coordinate 89,251,126 of NC_133131.1, read as the reverse complement.
AGAATGTGGAACATAGAGCAAAGAACAGTATAGCACAGAATGGGCCCTCTGGCCCTGCCGAACTAATTATAGCAATAAATCTTACTTCATCTAATCCCTCTTCCCTACACATTGGTTTCATCCCTCTCCTCTGCAAATTCATATGCCCATCCAAGAGACACTAAGGACTCATCCTTAACATCTGGGACATGCTCTGTTCTTGTTACTATCATCGGCGAGGAGGTGCAGGAGGTTGAAGAGCCAACTCAATGATTCAGAATGATCTTTCCCCTGGCTTCAGATTTCTAAATGGCCCACATACATACAAGAACTACCTTGTTTTGTTTGCTCTGATATATTTATTTTGTAATCTATAGTAAATGTATGTCTTTACACTGCATTGCTGCTGCAAAACAATAAATTTCACATCATATGAGACAGATAATAAACCTGATTCTGATTTTCATTAATCCCATTCTCTCTCTTCACATTCTTCAGTACCCTTGAAATTTATGTTGTCCTCAATTCTTGTTGACTCCTCTTTGACTCTTTTTACCATTTACCCTACATCAAAGGTCAAGATAGAGCAGCTAATTAACCGCCAAGCATGTCGTTGAGATATGGGAGGGAACTGAAGCACACTCTAGAAGTCCACATGGAAAGATAAATGTAAATGCCATACAGACAGCATCTGACATCAGGGTCAAACCTGGCTCTCCATAGCTGTGAGACAGCAGCATTAAGGGGAGGATTAATTGCTTGGTGTGTTCGGGACTAAAATCAATGGATTTTTGGATAATAAGGGAAACAAGGGTTATATATTAATACAGGAAAATGGGTGGCATTGAGATAAAAGAACAGCAGTGATCATACTGAAAGGTAAAGCATAGGAGTGTAGGCCCTTATGTTCTGAGAGAATTACTTGGATTTGGGAAAAGTAAGGGAGTCCATTCAAGTTTGCCTGCCATGTCATATATATATATATATATATATATATATATATATATGTATGTATATCTTGAAATTCAAAGTGGCTTCCAGGTTGCCAGTGTTCTGTTCATCTAGGACATATATGTCAATCTCAAGGCCCGCGGTGGAATTATCTTTGGCCCGCGAGATAATATCTAATTACTATTAAAGCTGGCCCCAGTAATCAAAGTGCCTGTGGTGTATGATATGGCTAAAGCTGAATTTATTCAGGTACCAGGTTTTCAGGGTTTTTAGTGTTTTTTCGGCAGTCTTGCTCGGCAGTCTTCTTCATAAGAAACGGAATTTGTAAAGTGAAACACTTTGTAGTTATAGCAGAGACTGAGACACATGAGAGCAGGCTGAAAAAACGGAGGCAACGAAAGCTGCGTTCGCACACGTCCGACTGATCCGGCTCGCATGAAGCTGCATTTTGCTCAATCCGGCCCGTGACCTAAAATGAGTTTGACACCCCTGATCTAGGATAACTGAAGAATTGAAGTTACTCAATTCATTCTACTTAGCTCATGAAATGGATAGACATCTCCATGGTCCCAACAGCCAATTAATTAGTGGCCTCTGTTGTGGGTGCTTTGGGGGATATTTTGTTCTCTTTATGAATTGCTTTTGTACATTTATTCTCTGTGATAATTTGACTGAGATAATTTTATACACTTTTTTCATCCTTGGAAGAAATTCAGCAAGTGGCCAAATGGTTTCATCTAGTTATAGTTGTGACCATAGCCACAAAGACTAACTTGATAAATATTTTGCAGACCAGAAATGTTATCTAACCTGATGCGATTATGGGTTATTTTCACTTTGGTCATTCTAAGGGGTTTACAAAGTCACCTAAATGGGGCACACATTGTTTGAAGAAAACTGCTGGTTTTCTTTTCAATTTTACATGGCCATGCAACTATAGGTAAGAAAGCAAAGCGTGTGGAGGGGCAAAGAATCTGCAAAATCATCTGGGTAGAATAAATAAGTGGGCAAAAAAGGGCAGATGGAAATTGGTGTTCAGAAATGTGATTATCTACGTCAGGAAGAGAACAAGAAAAGTAGGAAGTTGTTTAAATGGAGCCAGATCATGGAATGCGACTGGATGAAGGAATCAAGCTGTTCCAGAAAGTACTTAATGAGAGAAAGAACATTGGTCATCATTGAAAAGGAGGTGCATTGTAAACGTGGTACAACAGTTCAAGTTGTGGTGGCACTGCATGCAATTTTATTCTCCCTGTTAAATAAGGGAATTACTCACAGAGTAAGTTTAATGCCAGTTTAATGCTTGTATGAAGGACATGCTTTATGACAAAAAATTGAATAGTTTTCATACATATATGAAATGCCAGTTTAATGCTTGTATGAAGGACATGCTTTATGACAAAAAATTGAATAGTTTTCATACATATATGTATGAGGGTTTTGAAGAATGTAAGGCAACCTTATCAAAACATTTAAGATTCTGAAGATAATATTTCACATCTCATTTACTTCTCACATCTCTCCTTTCACTCCTTCCCCTCTGGATGGGGTAAAATCAGAGTACACCTAGGCATTACCTTCCCCCACCCCCAGTGTCTATGTTCAACAGAGTATCTTTCACAATTTTAGCCCACTCCAACAAGATCTTGCCACCAGACACATACTCCCCTTCCCTTTCAGCATTCTGAAGGGATTATTCTTCCTTCTTGGCTCCCAGGTCCTCCAAGAGGTCCACAACCTTGTTGTATTGTTTGGAGGTTTGCCTGGCTCAGTGACTCGGAGAGCTATGCTGGCTGGAGTCAGGGATTTATGCTTTGGCTCTTGGCAAGGTCCTCCATGCCAAAAAGGTCAGAGGGTGAAAAGTAAACTAAGAGTGGTCTCCCAGACCTCCAGGTTCAGGGGTTCAGCTCGGGGCTAACAACCCTGACTGGTAAAACAACATTGTTATGAAAACAGCAATGAAGAATCCCTCTGCAATCTTTCCAGGTAAGGCAGTGATTTATTTGCACTTCCTACAATATATAGTGTTGGATATTTGGTATTCACAACGTGGCCTTCCCTAAACTGGAGATATCAAAGACAGATTAGATGATTGCTATGTGGAGCACCTGCAGGAATAACATCAAGCTTCCAGTTGTTTGATACTTTGACTCAGTTGGGTTCCCAAGTGGGAGAATCAGGATGTAGAGAGCTTCATTTCAGAATAAGGAGATTGTCTACTTAAGGTGAAGAGCAACATCATATCTTTCATCTGGGCACATTGCAGCCTACAGGACTCAATATTGAATTCTCCAATTTTAGATTTCTCACTTTATCTTTCTGCATGCATCAGTACTGGCCATTTTTTTTAATATCCCTTTCATCCCTTTCCCTCTTACTTTCTTTCGTTTGTACAGCCTGACCTGCTGGGCATGTCCCAGTAGAACAGACTGTACTACATTACATAGACTTTACAACGCATTCCACAGACCAGGGAGCTCTACTGCTGCATTATTTCACCATATGTGAGAAATTCCCTTTGTTCCACTTATTACCCTCCCCTATCTTCATTGCTACCTAGACTGGGTCGCTTTCCTCTTTCTCAGTTCTGATGAAGATTCCCAGACCTGAAACATTAACTGTTTCCTTTCCACAAAAGCTGCAAAGCACGCCTGACTGAGATTCCCCCTCATTTTCTGTGGCAGTGCATGTGAGAAGAGGTTTCTCTGTGTGGGAGAATATGGAAGTAGGGTGTTTTATTTCAGAATAAAGGTGTGCCCAATATGGGTGAAAATGATTTCCTTGACTCAGAGCCTAGGGAATCTTTGGAATTCCCACTAGAGAGAGCTGTGAAGGCAAAATCATGAGCATATTCAAACCTGAGACAGACACTTTTGTGTATTACAGAAAAGTAAAGTGGAGGCCAAAATAAAATATGCCAATGATTTTATTGACTGGCAGAGGAGTCTCCATGCAGCCTACTCCTGTCCTTGTTTCATTTTATTCCACTTAATTCCTATATCAAAAGACCTTGTTACTTCTGTGAGAGCTGTTTTGAAAATCAATGCAATGTGAACTGACAATTTGGTTTTTAAAACATGAGAAAATAAATTAAGTAGATAATTAGCTTTTAACTTTGGCTTTCTTGTCTGTGCAGACCACTAATTATCACCCTCCTCGTCATCAATACAGTGAAGGTGATCAGACTATTTATTTAGTCCTCTTCTATTGATTTACTGAAGAAAACTGATTAATCCTGCAGTAAAGGGTACAAAAAACACTCTTCTTCAAGGTTAAACTCAACTGCTCCCAAATGGATGAGAGGAATGATGATAGTGTTAATTTTTTGTTTGCTTACATTATTCCTAACCCACATATTGGCCTCTTCTGGAAGAAAGTCATTCAGAGTAGATTCCAATTAACAGTGGAAACACACTCATCTATGCCTCTGCTTAGTGCAAAATGGTGGATCTGTTTTGTAAAGCAATTAATTCATGGAACAATAATTTGTTAGAATATTGAACAGACTGCAAGCAGATGAAATTTAATCCAGACAAGTATGAAGAAATGCACATTCAGAAGTTGACTTCTGTTGAACATGTAGAGCAGAGGTTCCCAACCTTTTTTACGCCTTTGACCAATACCATTTAGCAAGGGGTCCATGGAGCCCATTTTGGGTACCCCTGGCGTAGAGTAGGTGGCAGGGATCTAAGAATCTTTCATGTTTTAAAGATTTCAAAGATACATTTAATGTCAGAGAAATGTATACAATAATCACCCTGAAATGCTTTTTCTTCGTAAACATCCACGAAAACAGAGAAGTGCCCTCAAAGAATGAATGACAGCTATATGTTAGAACCCCAACATCCCCCTCCAGCTCCCCTCCCTCCCACGCGTAAGTGGCAGCGAGCAGCAATCCCTCCTTCCCCCCACTGGCTCTTGCCACTGAGCACTCAGGTATGAGCAAGGCAACAGCAAAGACACAGACTTACAGACAAAAAACTTGTAATTCCCACTTCCCGCACTGCTCGGTTTTACCTCCTCCCCAAGATCCACAAGCCTGACTGTCCTGGTAGGCCTATAGTTTCGGCCTGCTCCTACCCCACTGTACTCGTATCTGCCTACCTGGACTCCATTTTTTCACCCATAGTTCAGTCCCTCCCCACCTACATCCGGGATACATCCCATGCCCTCCACCTCTTCAATAACTTCCAGTTGCCAGGTCCCGACCACTTCATTTTCACCATGGATGTCCCATCCTTATACACTTCAATTCCCCATCAAGTAGGCCTCAAAGTCCTCCGCTACTTTCTTGACAATAGACCTCACCAGTTCCCCACCACCACCACACTCCTGCAGTTGGCGGAACTGGTACTCACACTTAATAACTTCTCTTTTTGGCTCTTCCCACTTTCTTCAGGCCAAGGGTGTAGCTATGGGTACTCACATGGGCCCTAGCTATGCCTGCCTCTTCGTGGGTTATGTGGAACAGTCTATGCTCCAAATCTACACTGGTACTGCTCTCCAACATTTCTTTCACTTCATTGACGACTACATTGCTTCCTGCACCGATGCTGAGCTTGTCAATTTCATCGACTTTGCCTCTAACTTTCACCCAGCCCTCAAATTCACTTGGTCCATCTCGGACACTTCTCTCCCCTTTCTCGATCTCTCGGTCTCCATTTCTGGAGACAGACTGTCCACTTGTTAGGGTCTGGTCCGGAGCCCACCTTCCGGGACTAGCTCCGGTCCGCAGACTCCGGACCCCGGGCCTTGCAGCCAGCCCTCCTGTCACCCGGAGCCATTGGATCATCTTGGCTTAAGGAGGTACATCTGTCGCCTATTAGGGGGCAGGTGGTTATAAGGGGCTCGGGAACTGAGCCTAGTTGGGGTGTCATCCTGATCTGAAGCTGGTTTAACCTGCTCTGTACCTGGTTTGTCTGCTGGGAATCCTGTTCTGCCCTGATTGCTGGCCTGCTCTGTATCCTGCTCTGCCTGGGTTCTGACCTGCTCTGTATTGGTTCTGTCCAGGTTTGTCTTGTTTTCCTGCTTCTCTTGTGTGCGCTGGTCCTGCTGTTCTGCTGTATTTGCCTTGTCTGTGCTGTTGTGCTGTCTGCTTTCTTCTCCCTATTTACTGGTGTATCCTGGTTGTCCTGCTGCTCACCCTGGACCCAGCTCCCTTCTGTTCCCTTGCCTCTGTCAGGGAAGCCAGGCCATCTGCTGTTGTCTGGTGGGGGGACTTGGTCCCCTTCCTAACCCTCACCTCAGATGGGTTGTGCCCTGCACCTGCCCAGGTGTCTGTGCCTTGCCCAGGCCTCTGTGTCTCTGCCAGGGAGGTGGTCCTGCCTAGGATGCAGCCTGTCCTGAGGACTCCTACCCTTTCCTCCCCTCGTTGCTGATGGGTTGTGCCCCGCACCTGCCCAGGTGTCCATGTCTTGCCCGGGCCTCCGTGTTCCTGCCTGGGAGGCAGCCCTGCCCGGGATCCACACGGCCTGCCCTGAGGACTTCTACCCTTTCCTCCCCTTGTTTCTGATGGGTTGTGCCCGCACCTGCCCAGGGTTCTGTGTCTTGCCCGGGCCTCTGTGTTCCTGCCTGGGAGGTGTCCCTGCCCAGGAGTTATGTGCCTGCCCCAGGGGGCTCTTCTGCCTGCCACGAACTCTGGGATCCAGCCCTGCCTGCATTACCCCTTGCATGCCATGGCATCCCCATCCTGTCCTACACCTAGTACTTCAGTGCCTGCATCCTGCATTTGGGTCCAATCCTTTCCCTGTTCTTGACACCACTGACATCTTCTATAAACCCACTGACTCCCATAACTACCTTGATTATACCTCTTCCCACCCTGCCAAATGTAAAAATGCTATTCCCTATTCCCAGTTCCTCTGTCTCCAATACATCTGCTCTCAGAATGAGGCTTTCCATTCCAGGACATCTCAAATGTCCTCTTTAAGAATCGTGGTTTTCCTTCTGCCGTCATCAATGATGCCCTCACCCGCACCTCCTCCATTTCCCGCACTTCGGCCTTCACCCCATCTTCCCGTCACCACAACAGGGACTGTGTTCCCCTTGTCCTCACCTACCACCCCACAAGCCTCCGGATCCAGCATATTATCCTCTGCAACTTCCCCACCTTCAACGGGACCCCACCACTAAGCACATCTTTCCCTCTCTATCCTTCTCTGCTTTTCACAGGGATCGTTCCCTCCACGACTGCCTGGTCCACACATCCCTCCCCACAGATCTCCCACCTGGTACTTACCCCTGCAAGCGTAAGTGCTACACCCGTCCCTACACCTCCTCTCTTACCACCATTCAGGGCCCCAAACAGTCTTCCAGGTGAGGCAACACTTCACTTGTGAATCTGTTGGGGTCATCTATTGCATCTGGTGCTCCCGGTGCGGTCTCCTTTACATTGGCGAGACCCGACACAGATTGGGGGACCGCTTCGTTGAGCACCTACGCTCTGTCTGCCACAACAGACAGGATCTCCCAGTTGCCACCAACTTCAACTCTGCTTTACATTCCCATTTGAATATGTCTATACATGTCCTCCTCTACTACCATGATGAAGCCAAGCTCAGGTTGGAGGAACAACACCTCATATACTGTCTGGCTAGTCTCCAGCCCCTTGGTATGAACATCGAATTCTCCAACTTCACAGTGAGAGTGGAGACATACCAAACAACTCACTGGTTTACCATGTTAAAAGTCCATTGTGTCGCTTTTTCTGAGGTCTGTACCCAGCACACTGCCTTAGATCTTCCATCTCCCACAACACATGGATCACCTGCTCGGACACCGATCTCCGATCCTCCTGTCTCCAGAGCCACAAAATCTTGGTCCTCGAAGGTGAGCGAAGCTCTTAGGCCAAGCCCTTGGCATGCCAAATAACGGTCATTCATGAAACCCCAAGAGCGGGTCCCATTCTTGGAAAGAACCGTAGTCAGTGTGTAACTTCAGGTTAAGGTCTTCAACATAACCCTGAAAGGGAAAAATAGAGATATTAAAGATGGAAACAGAGCTGTGTCCGAAGATGCAAGCAAAGGAGTCGTCTTTAGGTGCCATTAGTCATCTTAAGCTCCTACAGACAATAGACAATAGGTGCAGGCGTAGGCCATTCGGCCCTTCGAACCAGCACCACCATTCAATGTGATCATGGCTGATCATCCACAATCAGTACCCCGTTCCTGCCTTCTCCCCATATCCCTTGACTCCGCTATCTTTAAGAGCTCTATCTAACTCTTTCTTAAAAGCATCCAGAGAATTGGCCTCCACTGCCTTCTAAGGCAGAGCATTCCATAGATCCACAACTCTCTGGGTGAAAAAGTTTTTCCTGAACTCCGTTCTAAATGGCCTACCCCTTATTCTTAAACTGTGGCCTCTGGTTCTGGACTCCCCCAACATCGGGAACATGTTTCCTGCCTCTAGTGTGTCCAATCCCTTAATAATCTTATATGTTTCAATCAGATCCCCTCTCATCCTTCTAAATTCCAGTGTATACAAGCTCAGTTACTCCAATCTTTCAAGAGGAGCCTTTGGGTGCAAGCCCATAGCTTGCTGGACAGGTACTTAGGAGAAGATTGAGGGATACAGACCTAATGAAGGTAAATAGGATTAGCCAGGTTAGGGATCACAGCCAGCATGAATCAGCTGAGACTATAGGATCCATGTTACTGTGCAGTACAATTCCATAACTCTATGAAAAGAATGAAAATTCTATTGTGTTTGTAATAAAGCCTTTATTTATATCCTTGCAATTGCTACATACTTTTGATTTGTTTTCTGCTTTATCATGAGTTATTTTCTTGTTATCTTACCATTCTTATTTCTAGAAACGTGTTCTGCCAGAGAAAATTTTCTATTACAAGGCCATCACAGCTATCTGTCCGAATTGAAATTTTATTCATCGATTGTAGTTTCTTTTTTTTCTGGAGGATTCCTGGATCAACAAAAAGTTAGAGCAGAAGCATGGAAAAGAAAAGAAGAATTTTAATGCCTGGCTTGGGGAAGTCTCTAGTATTAAGCTAAACAATTACTAACAAGACAAGGTCACAAACTGAGGCATGATGCAGATTGTTCACCTTCTTTCATGGTGCAAAAGTGTTAAAGAAATAGAAACAGGAGTACTCCACTTTATAATCAGTAAGATTATAGTTAATAGATGAAAATCTACTATTCTGCCTAGACATTTCATCTACTGACCTAAGTCCTCAATATAGTAAATGATAATGCATTTGTGAAGCTCCAGAGCAAGTAAGTACAAAGGATTACAGCACCCTGATCAAACAATTTGCTCCTCAAAACACCCCATGTGACCATCCCCTCGTCTTAAGGGTTTGCCACCCTATTCTGGAATCTTTAAGCATCATATCCTCTCAGGATCTTAAACATTTCCATGTAATTCGTTCATACTTCCTCTTCTTCGGTTGTCCATTGAAATCCGATGATGACGTCCGCTCCTTTAATGGTGAGATCTTTGATGACTATACAGTCCTATCCTGGACCCACAAGTTTTATTGCAGGTGGGACATATATACATGGTGGTAGTGGAAGGAACGGTGGCAACCATGGCTGCATTTCTCCTGGCTCTCTTCTGCTATCTTCTGGTTGTTCTTTTCATCTCCAGAATATGAACCCCGTCCCTATACAGCTGTTGCTAAGTGTTATTGTCAGCAGCAACATCCTCCAGGTCCTTAGGTCTGATCTTGCACTTCCTTAAAGCATTCTTCATCTGATCCTTATAGCACTTCTTCCGCTGTCCAGCTGATCGTTGACCATGATGTAGTTGGCCGTATAACACTCTGTGGGGTAGCTGACATGGGGGCATCCTTATCACGTACCCCAGCCATTGCAACTGACGCTGGGTGATCATGGCCTCAATACTTCTGCAAGTATTTACAAGTATTTCAGTGTGAGGAACCCGCTCACGCCAGGTAATTCCCAGGATGCGCTGGAGGCAGCTTATGTGGAAGTGCTCCAAGGACGGCTGTAGGTTACCCAAGCTTCACAGCTATAAAGGAGGGTGTTGACACAGACCGCTTGGTATACAACGACCTTTGTGGAGGGACGAAGGCTCCTGTTCTAAAAGACTCTACGCTGAAGTCTCCCAAAGGCAGCTGATGCCTGTTTAATGCGGCTCTGGATGTCGTTGTCAATGCTGCTGTCCTCAGAGAGAATGCTCCCCAGATATTTGAAAGATGGCACTACTGACAGCTTTTCATCACCAACAGTGAAGGCAGGTAGGTGGGTGGGACACTGGTACTCCATTGGCAAACCACTTCTGTCTTGGTGGTATTGACGGTCAGCCCCATCCTGCTGTACGCTCTCACCGCCACAGCAAGGACAGTCTGAAGATCCTCCGGAGTATGGGCCACAAGAGCACAGTCACCTGCATACTGCAGCTCCAGGACCCGCTCTCTACAGAGTTTGGTGGTTGCGTGGAGCCTCCTGATGTCAAAGAGGTTGCCATCTAATCTGATGTCCACTGCCACACCGCTGCTGTCTTCAGTCTCGTTGTGGAGAAGCTTGGTGACACACAGGAGGAAGATATTAAAGAACTCTGGCGCTAGCACACACCTCAGCCTCACCCCTTGCGTACCGAAAAGGGCTTGGACTCTTGTCCTCCTATGACCCAAGCAGTCATCCCATCATGGAACTGGCAGAGGATGTTAACAAATTTATTGGGACAGCCAAATCTGAGGAGGACATCCCATAAGAGCTCTCTTTGCCCAGTGTTGAATGCTTTGGAGAGGTCGACAAAGGCCATAAACAGGTCTTGATGTTGCTCCTGGCACTTTTCCTGAAGTTGCCGGGCTGTGAAGATCATGTCGATCGTACTCCTGTTCTTCCTAAGTCCACACTGCGATTCAGGCAGCATTGACTCGGTGATATTGCTGATGAGCCTCTGAAGCATCACCTTAGCCAGGACCTTTCCAGCAATAGAAAGGAGTGATATGCCCCTTCTATTGCCACAGATGGCCTTGTCACCCTTGTTCTTATAAATGACAACGATGTTTGCATTTCTCCATTGCTGTGGGATGTTCTCATTAATCCAGGCCTTGGTGATGTACTGGTAGAGGACGTGCATACACATGTACCCTCCGATCTTCAGTAACTCGGCAGGGATATTGTCAGTGCCAGGGGACTTGTTGTTCTTAAGGGAATGGAGAGCTGATAGAACCTCCTGGAAGGTTGGTGGAAGACTGAGGTTGTGGATAGGAGGAAGTTCAGACAGTTCGTCCAGGATGGTGGGGTCTGCGTCAGAATCCTGATTAAGCAGGGTGTTAAAGTGCTCAGCCCACCTCAGCAGAATGGTATTCTGATTCTTCGGAAGCATTAGTCCATCTGCTGTTTTCAGGGGAGTAGCATTGATTTATTGGGCTGTAGATGGTTTTGGGTAGATGGAGCTCGTCAGCCTGGGAAGGCAGTCCATCTAAGAGAGGGAAAACTCTGATTTCAAGCCTCCGCTGCCTTGTGGCCATACCCACTCATGGGAAAGGCTTCGGGAGTAATCCCTGAGGACAAATCCGGAGCTGGAGTCCCGAAGGCAGTTTGACGTTGTCTTTAACCTCATTCTGGCAACTTCTGCGACGACACTGGTGCCAAGCTGTATTGGCATTTGCCCTTCCCTTGGACAACATCGGTGGCATGGAGAGGGGAGACTTGCTGCATGGGCAACTGCCGGTCTTCCACACAACCTTGTCCAGGCCTACGCCCTGGAGAGGACACTCCAGAGACTTTCCAGGCACAGATCCATGGTCTCGTGAGACTAACGGATGCAACCATCAGATGGTTTTGACACCACACATGGCATTATTATCAGCAAAGGACTGGATTTCATGTGCCTTTTCAGTCCACCACTCATTTTGTATGGCCCGTATTGCCTTTTGCACTTTCCTCTGATCTGCCTGCCAATGCTGCCTGATGCTGGTGGATGAAGGGTTGTCTAAAGTTGCCTGGTGTGCTTTGTGCATGTCCTTAAGCAAGTTGTGGATGGTGTCTGAGTTATCGCCAAGCCAGTCTTGATGGTTCCCGCTCTTATGGCCAATGGACTGGGCTGCTGCCTCATAGAGCGCAGAGCTGATATAGGTCCACTGTTGTTCCATGGTATCTTCTGAACTCAGACAAGGTTCCGGCTCCCTTAGTTTCTCAGCTAGGATGCGTCAAAACTCACTTCTTGCTTCTGTGTTTCTCAGGCAGTTGCAATATAGCCATTTTTTATTGGGTTTTTGCAGCCGCACTATCATATGGAGCTTGACCACAATCATATGGAGATCAGTCCAGCACTCTGCACCTCTCATGGCACGGGTGATGAGAACATCCTTGATGTCACTACGTCTCACAATGAGGAAGTCAATCATGTGCTAATGTTTAGAGAGAGGATGTATCCACGAGGTCTTATATTTTGCCTTCTGCTGGAAGATGGTGTTGTTTATACTTATACACTACATTATAAACTATATCCGGTCTAAGATGGTACTGCTGAAAGCGGGCGACAACATACTGCCGGATTCCAAAACAAGGAGTACAACTAAATAATTCATTAATAATTTTTTTTTTCTGTGAGAAGCAGAGGTAAATAATCACTGCAAACAAGGCAGAGGTAAACAAAGGTGAGGCTGAGTCACATGTGGGTGCAGGTGTGAGGCAAGGTGAAGTCAGGGTGATGTTGAGGCATATTCGAGATAAAGTCAAGGCGAGAGAAGCAGAGCAAAGTTGGAATAGAGGAAAAGCAGATTCGAGGCTTGTTCACCTTAACTGAGAGAGAGATATGATATGAGAGATATAAGTGTCAGGCTGATTTGGAGAGGTCAGGGACAGGCTAAAACGTGGTGATGGGGTCCAGGCCCAAAGTGTTTCACAGTGACAGGACCCAGGTCCTACAGAGAAGAATGAACTGATGTTTAAACGATTTGAACCCCGGGCCAGACAAATGAAAAGGCAGGGTGTCAGGACCAGAGGCGAGGGTCAGGATGGTTCCGTTTACTTCCGCAATACTTATTCCGCTAAGAATTAAACTGAGGCTGAGGCTGTGGCCTGCTCCGGGCTTCAAGTCTATAAACACACTTTTGTTCTAAATGCTATTTGATTTTTTTATTGTTTGCACAATTTTTTTTCGTTCTCTCTCTCTCTGCACATTAGGTGTTCGTTTGTCTTTCTTAGTGGCTTCCTATCGGTTTCTTTGTTTTGTGGCAGCCTATAAAAAGAAGAATATCAAGATTGTATAATGTATACATATTTTGATAATAAATGTAAACATAAAAAAACCTACACTACAATACAGGCCCTTCGGCCCACAAGTTTGTGCCGAACATGTCCCAACCCTAGAAATTACTAGGCTTACCTATAGCCCTCTATTTTTCTAAGCTCCATGTACTTATCAAAAAGTCTCTTAGAAGACCCTGTCATATCCGCCTCCACCACCTTTGCCGGCAGCCCATTCCACGCACTCACCACTCTCTGAGCAAAACAACTTACCCCTGACATCTCCTCTGTACCTACTCCCTAGCACCTTAAACCTGTGTCCTCTTGTGGCAATCATTTCAGCCCTGGGAAAAAGCCTCTGACTATCCACATGATCAACGCCTCTCAACATTTTATAGACCTCTATCAGGTTACCTCTCATCCTCCGTCACTCCAAGGAGAAAAGGCCGAGTTCACTCAACCTATTCTCATAAGGCATGCTCCCCAGTCCAGGCAACATCGTTGTAAATCTCCTCTGTACCCTTTCTATGGCTTCTACATCCTTCCTGTAGTGAGGCGACCAGAAATGAGCACAGTACTCCAAGTGGGGTCTGACCAGGGTCCTATACAGCTACAACATTACCTCTCGACTCCTAAATTCAATTCCACGATTGATGAAGGCCAATACACCATATGCCTTCTTAACCACACAGTCAACCTGTGCAGCAGCTTTGAGCATCCTATGGACTCAGACCCCAAGATCCCTTTGATCCTCCACACTGCCAAGAGTCTTACCATTAATACTAGATTCTGCCATCATATTTGACCTACCAAACTGAAGAACTTCACACTTATCTGGGTTGAACTCCATCTGCCACTTCTCAGCCCAGTCTTGCATCCTATCAATGTCCCGCTGTAACATCTGACAGCCCTCCACACTATCCACAACACCTCCAACATTTGTGTCATCAGCAAGCTTACTAACCCATCCCTCCACTTCCTCATCCAGGTCATTTATAAAAAGCACAAAGAGTAGAGGTTCCAGCACAGATCACTGAGGCACATTACTGGTCACTGACTTCCATGCAGAATATGACCCATCGACAACCACTCTTTGCCTTCTGTGGGTCAGCCAATTCTGGATCCACAGAGGGTCCACTTGGATCCCATGCCTCCTTACTTTCTCAGTAAGCCTTGCATGGGTTACCTTATCAATTGCCTTGCTGAAGTCCATATTCACTACATCTACTGCTCTTCCTTCATCAATGTGTTTAATCACATCCTCAAAAAATTCAATCAGGCTCGTAAGGAACGACCTGCTCTTGACAAAGCCATGCTGACTATTCCTAATCATATTATGTCTCTCCAAATGTTCATAAATCCTTCCTCTCAGGATCTTCTCCATCAGCTTACCAACCACTGAGTTAATACTCATTGGTCTATAACTTCCTGGTCTATATCTACTCCCTTTCTTGAATAATGGAACAACATTTGCAACCCTGCAATTCTCCAAACCCTCTTCTGTCCCTATTGATGCTGCAAAGATCATCACCAGAGGTTCAGCAATCTCATCCCTCACCTCCCACAGTAGCCTGGGGTACAACTCATCTGGGTCTGGCGATTTATCCAACTTGATGCTTTCCAAACGCTCCAGCACATCCTCTTTCTTAATATTTACATGCTCAAGCTTTTCAATCTGCTGCAAGTCCAAGAGTCTTTTCCATAGTGAATACTGAAGTAAAGTATTCATTAAGTACCTCTGCCATTTCCATGCACACTTTCCCTCTGTCACATTTGATAGGTCCTATTCTTTCACGTCTTATCCTCCTGCTCTTCACATACTTGTAGAATGCCTTGGGGTTTTCCCTAATCTTGCCCACCAAGGCCTTCTCATGGTCCCTTCTGGCTCTCCTAATTTCCTTCTTAAGCTCCTTCCTTTTAGCCTTATAATCTTCTAGATCTCTAACATTACCTAGCTCTCTGGAGCTTTTGTAAGCTTTTCTTTTCTTCTTGACCAGATTTATTACAGCCTTTGTACACCACATTTCCTGCACCCTACCATAACTTCCCTGTCTCATTGGAACATACCTATGCAGAACTTCACACAAATATTCCCTGAACGTTTGCCACATTTCTTCCGTACTTTTCCTTGAGAACATCTGTTTCCAATTTAAGCTTCCAATTTCCTGCCTGATAGCCTCATAATTCCCCTTACTCCAATTAAACACTTTTCTAACTTGTCTGTTCCTATCTCTCTCCAATGCTATGGTAAAGGAGATAGGATTATGATCACTATCTCCAAAATGCTCTTCCACTGAGAGATCTGACACCTGACCATGTTCATTTCCCAATACTAGATCAAGTACAGCCTCTCCTTTTGTAGGCTTATCTACATATTGTGTCAAGAAACCTTCCTGAACACACCTAACAAACTCCACCTTATCTAAACCCCTTGCTCTAGGGAGATTCCAATCTATATTTGGGAAATTACAATCTCCTATCATGGCAACTATTGTTATTATTACACCTTTCCCGGATCTGTTTCCCTATCTGTTCCTCGATATCCCTGTTACTATTAGGTAGCCTATAAAAAACACCCAGTAAAGTTATTGACCCCTTCCTGTTCCTACTCTCCACCCCCAGAGACTCCGTAGACAATCCCTCCATGACATCCACCTTTTCTGCATCTGTGACACTATCTATGATCAGCAGTGCCACGCCCCCACCTCTCTCTCTGTCCTTTCTGAAACATCTAATACCCGGCACTTGAAGTAACCATTCCTGTCCCTGAGCCATCCAAGCCTCTATAATGGCCACCACCTCATATCTCCAAGTACTTTGAACTTTGACCCTCAGAGTGTCAGACACCCTGAGCCAATAGGCTGGTCCTGGACTTATTTCCACTTGGCACAATTTACTTACTATTATTTAATTATATATAGTTTTATATTGCTATATTTCTACACTATTCTTTGTTGGTGCGACTGTAACGAAACCCAATTTCCCTCGGGATCAATAAAGTATGTCTGTCTGTCTGAATTTCACATGGCATGAGATAAAAAGGGTTCAGGTCTAGACTATATTAATTCTTCACAATAAGCCAAATTGAAATGTGTTTATCTAAGCTATTTAACACATATTGATTTTAGATTATGTATGATTTCCTTTAAAGATGCAAGATACCAGATTTTCAAAATATAAAATACGTTATGTCAGTCATCAATTACATATTAAGTTTCTATTTACATGGAATGGTAGGTTTATATGTGATAATTATATGTTACATATAAACCTGTGACATAAATTTGTATCCTTTTGCACAGTTATCATTATAGACAGAAATAACATACTTAATTCATGTACGTTTATTTAGAAGGAAATCATACAGATGATATTAATAATTCTGCACCATCTTCCAAATGGGTTCAGTTAATAATGTAAAGTACAGGTGAATAATTTGCCTCAATGCTGAATTTCTATGCCTATGAATAATTGCTTTATATTAAAAATTTAAAATTATTGAATTGAGCTATAACTAAAATAGAAATATTCTCATCTATTGCTAGGTTGGGTGAAGGATGCACGCCCAGTATGAATATCATTTATTCATTAGTTCAATTAAATATTTAAAGAGTCATAAGGGGTCACTTAGATGCTGAGTTAAACTTGTTCCATGTTAAGTTAATAAAATATGGGGGATTGTAATGATGGCAACATGAGTCTTCTGAAAAACCACTTCATATACACCGGGTAGCTAAAACTTTTCAGTCAAATAAAGGTATGCAGCAAAAGTATAGCTAAATGAAAATATTACCTTTTTTATTATGTTTCATGACACAAGTTGAATTTTTAGTGGTAAAGGTGGTGAATATGGAATTTATTACAGTACATTCAGAAATAGGACCTCCATTTATCATTTGATTTCCTGCTGACAGGAAGATATTTAGCATTAACTTCAATTTTTGTTTTTCTCCCCCTATTGCATAAGCTATAGAAAAACGTTCTTGGATAAAATGAGATAAAAGTGTGTTGTTGGGTATGATCAGTACAGTCCCTCTAGAGAAATTATTTACAGAAATCAAAACCAGGAGAAAAAGCAGCAACAGATACATAGGAGGGAAATTGAGAATGGTAGTGTGTGCATGAGCTGTGCTGTGATCGACAAAGCAATCAGACACATCCTATAACAACAAAAATTATGACCTGAATCCGACTTGGAAAATTCTTTACAATTGTTGATACCATGAAACCAAAAACTGCAAATCTTGCATTTTTTGACCTCATTTTGAGTACCTTCAATTTAAACTTGTGGATTTTTCCTTTAAAGAATGTTATCATTCTTTAGGCAAAATGAACATGTCAGATCCACTGGGATTACAGAATTCAAACAGCACAGTTAATATAAGGGTATCCCTCATTCAATTATACTCACAGCCCTGGTATGAAATCCACCATCGCTTAAGTATCAACTTATGCTATATACTGCTATTAGTCTACTTTGATAAATGTTTATTTTGCTCCATGAATAAAATCAAACTTTGTGCATCGAAGATCAACGCTTCCTTGTGAATTTTAATGATAGCAGACATAAATCCAATAGTGGAGCAGAGAGTGCTTGGAACATTGGATTTGAGGTACTTTTGATCACAGAGAGGATGATTTAGACTCAAGTTAGTGAGATCAATGTTTAATTCCAGGCAAAAATCCAGGGTGATTTATAAGGGAAGATGTCTCATTGTGTTTAAGCCAAATGGAGTGATTTGCTATTGTAGACTTCAGTCATTTTCCTTAGGGATTATAATAATTTAAAAAATTCAATAAATAGTTCTTGGGATTTGGAATGATGTCTTTGTCCCACAGTTTTAACTGATCTTTACATTATTATAATATTGAGAATAGCTAGACATTATTTAATGTTATTGTCCCCAACAGTAGTTTTCTCTCTTTCCACACAAAGTTTAAGACTATGCACAGAACTGGAAACAACATTATGACCAGACACACTTAATTTAGTCTGTGGGACCTGATGAAAAAAAATATTTTAAGCTACACTCCCCTACATTGGTGAACCATCTCTTTGAATTTAAACAAAGTTTTACAAATAACAGTTGTGAATTTCCTCGGATTGTTTCCAGGAACTAAAAATTCATCTCAGAGGCAAAGCTGCAAAAGATGTTAGAAATATCAACTCTAACTTGGTTCACTGATTATCATCTCACTTAGCTTCTCTTAATTAATGTTTTTTTTTCTGGTGTAAGTGAAGCTACAACAACCGTGAGCTGATTGATTCAGAGAGGTACTGTGCAAACCAATCGCAAGTCAACAAGGAGGCTGAAAACTGATTGTGGATTGAAGCCAGATGGTTAGAAGAGGCTTGTTTTAATACTTGCAGAGAATCCTAATTCTCCATTAGGCTCAACAGAAGTGTGAGCAGCAAAACCACTGCTCTTAAATATTGCATTTATCTGTATTAATCTTATTTTATTTTAATTATTCCTTTTAGCTCCAAAATTGACAGTTTATATCTTCAAAAAATGAAAATCAAGATATCTGCAGATAGACAAAATCTGAATTAAAGCAGAAAGTGTTGTAAATATGCAGCAGGAAAAGCTGTCATTGTCTAGTTAAGCAGAAGGTTTTCACCAATAGCCAGATCGTTCTGCTTAAAGTGTACACAAGATCATTAGTTTATGCTCATGATGTTTTAATGATAACATTTGAAGGAATAAACCTATTAAAATTTTCTTTCTTGAAGTGTGGCAAATCATGAGATTCTTTATCTAGCCTGGGTTGGAATCTCAGTCTCCAGTAAAATCTGACCCTCACAGCCTTTTCTGATTCATCCTCCAGCCAGAATTTAAATTCCGGAACCATTCTCTGAGCATTATGCTTCAAATGTTTGCATGACTGCTGAATCAATGTTTCATAGTTCTCATTATTGAGGGCCAGAAAGAGACAACCAGAGCACATGGAGGAAATCCACACTGTCACAAAGAGAACATACAAACTCCTTACAAGGAGTGTCAGGATTTGAGCCCAAGTTGCTAGTACTGTAAAGCGTTGTGCTAACCACTATGCGATGTGCTACCCCCATTTTATCCACATGCACTGCAATTTCTCTAACTGTAATACGGTTCCATTTATCTTTTTACAATTTGGTGCACTAATGTCTGAAATGATCTGTTTGGATGACTTGTAAACAATAGATTTTCCCATATTTCAGTACAAATAACAAACTGATTCCAGTTCCATTTCCACCTTTTATAACTCTGGGAAACAGTTCTTTAGATTCTTATAGTTTATCAGCCTTCAAACTCACCAACTTCGCTAGTAGTATTTCTGAACTAAAATTTAATGCCTTCTGTTGATAACTATTGATTCTCTAATATAACGGATAGATTTTATGTCTTCTTCTGTGAAGACAGATACAAAAGAATTGTGTAGTTCCTCTGCCAGTTCTCTTTGATCTGACTGGATGCTCCTGTCTCATGTAGTTAAACCTGGACAGGATATGTATGAGGCACGATGGCTTACTGCTATAGAATATTTGAATTTCGTCTTCTAATCTAATCCCAATTCTCTTGTTTCTGGGAATTAGTGTTTTGTTCTACGTTTTCCAAGAAATTTTATCAATTCTGCCTGTTTCCAGACTGGGCAATTGTAGAAGTCTGGGAGGCACTTTGGAGAACATCAACAGATAGTTTTTGAAGTGAACCCTTAGTTTTCATGTCATAATATCATTGTGCGTTTTGAGTTTGGTTGGCTTTATTCAGTATGACACGGGATGATTTAGCCTTTGTACACACAAACGCTGAAGTCTTTGCAACAGACACACTGATGCAAAGATGCACGCTGATGCACACTGGTGTTCACAATGTAGAATAAATAGTGATAGGTCACATTTTGGTGCATCTCATCAACACATTAACCATTCAACCTATTGATTCTTTTGTTTCTCTGGTATGCAGTAACTGACAATGTACTACTCCATTCATATTGCTGTGTGTCTTAAAGAGTTTCAGTTTTATGTATTTGGTAGGATATCTCCTGTATTGCTCATTATGAGAAGCTTGCTGTATACCTGGTTCTTTAACATATACTATAATGTGAGCTTTTCATTATTTTGTGTGCTTGAGGCCCTCCTTAAGCAAATTCCACTACCACGCACCCCCCCATAACAACCCATTCCCAGTACCTATTAAATGCTTCCAATGGTGTACCGCTCATATAGTCTCTGATCAACAAGTCCAGCTCCCAGTCTTCGCATGTGGTTTAGCAGCTCAATCTGGTGGAACTGTTTCTACTGGCAGGAGAAGCGGTAAAGGTGGGTTATTGGCACCTTTAAAATCAGTCACTCCAGGCAAATGGGGCTTGTCAGATGTGGTTGGCAACTCATCTAGGAGAAGGAGAACTGTAATCTCAAACTTCTGCTGCCTTGCAGCCTCATCCACTCATGGGGAAGGCTTTGAGAGTAAACCCTGGGGAAAAATCTGAAGCTGGAGTCCCATGAGCCAGTCCTACATTGAGCTCAATGCTGAATGGTAACTCCTGTGACACCACTGATGCCAAACAGTATCCGTCTCTGCTGTTCCTTTGAATTCATCAGCTGCATGGGGGTGGGGGAGGGCAGAGCCTGCCATATGGGGAACAGCTTACTCTCCTTACCATACTGCCCTGGTTTGCGTATCGACCTATGGCCCTGTACCAACAACGTAGAGGGATAGGATGGAAAATCCACAGTCGACCCCAACCAATAGAGGACCTCGTCTCCTCTATCAAGTAAAAATCTTAATAATATGCTATTATTCATTGTAAAGTGTTTTTAAGTAATTTAGTGTCATCTCAATGTATATTTTCATAATATAATAATAAATTCAAGTTGAAGAAAATAGATTGTCTTAAAAGATGTTGAAACACCTTGCTGATGTGAGATTCTGGAATTCATTCAAACTTCTCACATTGGGGTAAAATCTTTTCTCTGTGATGTTATAACATGAGTTAAAAACAAATTGGCATGCTGTTTTACAACAAAGTCAATGGAAAGATCAATTAGGGCAGATGTAAAATGAATTACAAATCCACAGTAGCCAGTTTAACATCGTCAAAATGTCAGAAGCTATCTCAGTGAATATTCATTTCCTGGAAGACTGCAGAGTGGAGCATTTCTCTACCAACTATAGAGGACTATGTAATGAATAAATTATTGTGGTTATTTGGGCTAACTTCCTCAGGTCAACCTTAATGTAATTAGGAGAAACCTTGGACCTAAGCTTATGACTACAGTGAAGAAATTGTAATAGGCAAAAGGCAACTTAAAGAAAAGCAATGAAAAAAAATCAGCAGCCATCACTGCAACAAATCATGTGAATAATTGGAACATATGCTTACCATCAGTAAGTCCCTCTGGTCATCATATTACTCAATTATAATGAAAGGATTCTAAGGCAGTCAAGAACATGGTGAAAGGCATAGTGTCAATATTATTATGTAATGTAACTACATCTGCATGATATACTCAATTCCTAAAATAGTTGTTTATACAGGTACTTCACAAAGACTAATCTTGTAATTGTACTTACTCAGAACGAGGTATATATATTCAAAGATTCAAATATTCAAGATTCAAAGTACATTTATTATCAAAGTATGTATACAGTATACAACCCTGAGATGTTTCTTTCCACAGACAGCCATGAAACAAAGAACATCATGGACACCGTTCAAAGAAAACCATTTTAACCCCCAACGTTAAAAAACAAGAGCAAATTGTGCAAATGGCAAAAAAAAAAGAACGACCGAGAGACACACAATATAAAACATT
The DNA here is from genome assembly GCF_048418815.1 of Hemitrygon akajei. NCBI lineage: Eukaryota > Metazoa > Chordata > Chondrichthyes > Myliobatiformes > Dasyatidae > Hemitrygon > Hemitrygon akajei. Next base: position 89,229,213 of record NC_133131.1, on the reverse strand, counting down.
AAACATCAAAGTCAACAAAACAGTCTAGGAATGTTCAGTTTCAGCTCAGTTCAGTAGTCTAAGAGAGCTCAGTTTTAACTCTGTTTGGAATCAATCTGGTGCTGTGTTGTTTGTTGACTGCATGACTCAAAGCCAGTCTGCTCTGAACAAACTCATACAAAACAGCAACCAAAAAAAAGGAACAACCAGAAACACATCGTAACCTGAACTGCAGAGCCCAGTCCACAACCTGCGTCAATTAAAATTTGCCTAAGACCGAAGACTTCAGCAGCAATGTGCGTGAGAGAGAGAGAGAGAGACAGAGAGAGGAATCAAACGCACACACCTTCCTTTGGCAGCAGCGAGCGAGAGTGACAGAGAGAGACTGGTCACTTACAGGCAGACGGCACTGGATATCCGTTTGCTTTCTGCTCTCATTCTTGTGATTTCAATCTTCCTTAATGCTTTAATCAGTGTGGTCAGTGAGAAATGGAGTCGATCATCGTATGCACCCCATCTATAAGCTTCCAAGCCTTCAGGCTACACATTTCACTCTGAACCTCACCAAACTCCTTCGGAGACAGCAAAGCAGCAAATTGCTCAATTAGCCTGAAATCACACCATCAAACGATAAAAATCAGGTTCAAATAGTAGCTGAATCATTTTGGAAGAAGAAGACAAATAAAAGAAGTAAAAGGAATAATTTTGTGAACTGTCTGAAAGATGTCATCTTCAGTTTGTTCGCTGCCATCATCATCTTCATCCAAAAATTGATATACTGATCTGGATTCACCATTTTCTATATTTCGTTCAGACAAATTTAATTTTCCTTTGTTCACTTCCTTATCATTGGATCAGGTTAGCTTAGGTTTATACTGAAAGCTTAACAACCATCTTAAGTAAGTTACTCATTCTCTCCTGGGTCACTAAAAGGCCACCTTAGCTGGTGTACTTCAAGCACGTTTGAGGGAACAAGCAAAAAACAGTTCATGCCAGGAAAATGATGCAGATCTGGAAATTAAATTCTGATTGATTTTGAAAAGAACTCTTATTTAATCTGCTGACCCTGCACTAAACTATGAACTAAATAATGAAAGATCTACGGCAACATATTTTAGCAGACATAAATGAAACATATTAAGTTCTAAGAGCTATGGTGAAATTTTACACATTAGTAAAAGCAGACAGCTAGTTTCTTGGCTGGAATAGGAAGACCCAATGGATTCTAGAAGTTTTTGAAAATGGAAAATTTGGGAAAATTTTATAATTTCTAAAATTGCTCCAAAATTATGGCGCTATGATTTCAGAGTCCAAAATGGGATTTTAAACAGCAATCTTAGAGTCCAGAAATGAATTGTCCATAAAAATGGGCTTTACTAATTTTTCTGCACAGAAGGTGAGTTTGCCCTAATGAATGTAATCGGAGTTGGAATTGGTTTAATACTGTCCTATATATCAAGGTAGAATGAAAAATCTAGCTTTGCAAGCCATCCATATAGACCATTTCAAAACATAAGTAGGTTCAGCAATTAACAATCTATTTGGGAGGCTCAGTGGGTCGAGCACATATCTGTGTAAGTAGATAGAGGTAGAACAAGGAAAATGCAAATACTAAATGTATGATATATGTTACATATACATTTACAGAGGAAGTATAGTGCAGGTAAGCAATAAGTTGCAAGGGCCATGACAAGGTAGATTTTGAGTTCAAGGATTCATCTTTAATGTACAAAAGGTCTGTCTAATTGTCTTATATCAGTGAGACAGATCGGTCCTTGAGCCTGGTGATGTGCACTTTCAAGCTTTTGTATCTTCTGCTCGATGGAAGGGGGAGAAGAAAGAATGTGCTGTATGGGAAGGTTCTATGATTAGGCTGGCTGCATTTCTAAGGCAGTATGAAATGTAGACAAATCCCATAGAGGAGAGGTTGATTATCGTGTGGGCCAGAGCTGTATCTACAATGTATGAAACTTCCTGCAGTCTTGGGCAGAGCAGGTGCCATACCAAGCTGTGATGCATTTTAAAGGTTGCTTTTAAAAGCACATTTGTAAAAACTGGTAAGGTTCAACAGAGACATGTTGAATATCCGTAGTCATCTAAGAAAGTAGAGGTGCTGATGTGAACCACTGTTATATGATCTGCCCGCTTCCCAAAGTTAATAACCAGCTCTTTTGTTTTGCTGTCATTGAGTTTAAAGTTCAAAGTTCAAAGTAAATTTATTATCAAAGTATATGTCTATTACCATGTGTCTATTTTCTGCCTTGAGATTCACTTTCTTGCAGACATTTACAGTGGAAAAGGAAACACATTCAGTAGAATTTTATGAAAAATTGTACAAGACCAAACAGAGACTGGCAAACACCAATATGCAAAAGAAGACAAATTCTACAATTAAAAATAATACTGAGAACATGCATTATAAAGAGTCCACGTGTCACAGAATCAGTTCAGATTAGTAGAGAATGAAGTTATCCACACCAGTTCAGGAACCTGATAGCTGTAGGGTAAAAACTGTACCTAAATCTAGTGGATTCAGAACCTGAGGCTTCTGTATGTCTTGCCCAATGATAGTAGTGAGAAGAGAGATTGGTCTGGATGTTGGGGGTCTTTGATGATAGATGCTGCTTTCTTGTGGCAGCACTCCATGTAAATGTACTCAGTGGTGGGAAGGACTTTTTCTGAGATGGACTGGGCTAAATCCACCACTTTCTGTAGATTTATTTTTCAATCTTGACCATTTGTGTTTCCATATCAGGCCATAATGCAACCTGTTAGGATACTTTCCACTGTGCATCTGTAGAAGTTGCTCAAAGTTTTTAGCGGCATCCCAAATCTATGCAAACTTCTAAGAAAGCACAGGTGCTGTCATGCTTTTGTGTGATGGCATTTATATGCTGGTCCTGCCAAAGTTTTTCTAATATATTGATGCCAACTTAAAACTACTGGCTCTCCACCTCTGTTCCTCCAAAGAGGACTGGCTCATGAACCTCCAACTTCTTCCTCCTGTGGTCAATTATGAGCTCTTTGTTTGAGGGAAAGGTTGTTAGCCTGTCATTATGCTAGGGAAAGGTTGTTGGCCTATCTCTCCTTCCCGTACTCTGCCCCATCGTGATTTGAAAGCTATGCCTCTACATGCCGTCGAAGGAGTGAGAGCAAAGTCTGGCCACATAGTTGTTATGCACAGTAGAGGGCTGACGACATGTGAAAAGGATGTTTCCCATGATGGGAGAGTCTGCAACAAGAGGGCACAGCTTCAGGATAGAGGGGTGTCCATTTAAAACAGAGATGCAGAGAAATTTCTTCAGCCAGAGGGCGGTGAATTTGTGGAATTTGTTACCACCAGCAGCTGTGGAGTCCAGGTCATTGGGTGTATTTAAGGCAGAGCTTGACAGGTTCTTGATTGGACGCGGAATCAAAGGTTACGGGGAGAAGGCTGGGAAGTGGGGCCAAGGAGGGGTAGTAAAGAATCAGTCATGATTGATTGACGGAGCAGACTTGATGACCAATATGGCCTAATTATTCTCCTATGTCTTACGGTCTTATTGACATAACCTTGCAGGACACTAATGTGATTTTGGTGGTGTTGCTACTTATGCCTGCTTATGCTGTCTGTTGGTTAGGAAGTCAAAGCTCCTGCTTCAAAGAGATATGCTGCGTCCTAGATCTAGGAATTTGAAAAGAAATTTGTTTGGAATTATAATATTGAAGGCTGTGCAGGAGTTAATAAATAGGAGTCTGACAAAAGCGTCTTTGTTATTCAGATGCTCCACGTGCAGAGCCTGGGAGATGGCATCCACCATGGACCTGTTTCCGATATACTAAATCACAATGGGTCAGGGCTGTTGAGGACTGCAGTGATGGTGTGTGCCTTAACGAGACTCTTGGAGCACTTCAGAACCTCTTTCCACACGTTCACTCTCCGGAAGTCTGATTTGATCTCAATAATGGTGACAGGTGCATTGGAGGCAGTCTGGGTGGGTGGTGTAATTTCCTTGCCTTTCTTTTCAAAATGTGCACAGATTTCATCAAGCTCATTGGGGAGGGTGATGCACCATCGATAACTCTCGGAGACGGGAGGTGAACGATAGGCTTTTATTAGCATCAAAATGGAGCACGGCATCTCGGAGACTGAGGGAGGAGCAGTGCCTCCAATCACCTTTATCCAGGGGTCTGTGGGAGGAGCCACAGGAGCAGTCAGCAGAAGGGCGTGTCCAGACAGGTATGCATAGTTTACCACAGAGGGATACAGTGTTGTCAGCGGCACTGCCTGACTTTGAATAAATGCTTCTAATCTCAGGGGCTGAAGAATACCATTTCTAATGGAAACTGTAGGCTGCTAACCCTCCCCAGAAGGACCTTCAGAGCTCATTGCTGTAACTTGTGCTACAGTATCACTTCTGTTATCACGTTTTGCCCCTGATGTAATACCATGAGGCAAGTAAATTGACAAAACCATTTATCATTTTATATTCAATACAGCACAGTTAAATGAATCAGGACTTAAACACATTTGGGGTGAATTAGTAATAATGCCATATGGTAGAAATCAGAAGAAAATGTAGACCACCTCTGTCACCCACAGAGATATCTCTCATTTTGCATTTCCCTTCATGAGTAAGATTTGGATGTAGGAATATACCATGGACTAATTAAGTTCCAGTCATCTATTAGAAGTGGTCGCTTCTGCAAAAGCTTCTACTTTTGTGTCTATAGGATATCGTTCAACCACTATGTATGTGTTTGAATAGTATCATTTAAAAAAATAATTCCTTACACTTCTGGTGTTTCTGTCCAGCTGTACAAACATGACGGTTTTGCATTTACTTCCTTCTGATTGCTATGGTGTTTTGGTCAGAAAATCTGCTAGAATTTGACTAGCCTTCCTTCTCGTGCACTAGTTGGGCTGATAGATTACTTTATATCATTCCTGCCTGAGGTTAAAATAGTGCCCTTTTGACTTCAGTTCGATACAGTTGTAACAGTAATGCTTAGATGTGGATTATTAAATCTTCACCCTATTGATTCACCAGTAGTTCACATTGTCATAAACTATAAGGAGTACTGGCAACAAATCTTTATAAGTTACCTCAGAGCAAGCCCAGGAGGAGGAAATAGTTTCTACAAAAATGCTGGCACTACTGATCAAAAATGCTAGATGTTCTATTTCTGTCAGTTTCATGTGATACAAATCTACCGGTGACAGATACAGAAAATTACCAGTCATTTTGTCTCAGTATCCTCACATTTCTCATACATTGAACTGTAGATGAACAGGAATAAAGAATGAAAATATTATTCATACCTGACAGCTGAAATTAGCTTGGATTTGGTAGTGGAAATCAAATGGAGTCTGGCAAATTGTAGCTATCTGTTATTGGACTTAAGGTCAGATTTGACAGTGACAAATAGATCTAGTCTGGCCACAACAGTGACCCACAATTCCACATCTTTCTGCGTCTACATTTGAAATTACTTCAGTTATTTCTGCATATAGCTTGCCTGTTGTACTTCAGCAGCAATTTCTTCATTGTATCTCAGTCATTGTTTAATGACTGTCTTAATGTGAAATAGCCAAATTAACATGGTGGAAGCAATTAAATATTTTTGCCTCAATTTACAATTGGTTTAGTTATTAACTGCAGACATAGCTTTTGACCAAAGAGGTTACACATTTATCTCTGCATATCTCCTAAATGTTTTACATTTTAGATCTTGCGTTAGAATGGAGAGGGAGTTATTTTAAGTCCTTACATTGCTGAAAATGTATTTTATGTAAGTTGTTGTCCAAATGGCTTCATAATGACTTTAGTAAGAGTATTTTTGATTGTTTTAATTCAAATTTCTCTTCTAAACCTAAATTCCTTGGCTTGAATGAAGAAATTGAGTTAAAATTCAAAGCAATACTAATTAACTCCCGTATTTGATTCTTTCTGTATTTCCTTAGATTGTGCAGTTCCCAATCACAGAAAGTAAGTGAAGAGTGTGAATTAATATTTGTATTTTTGGTTTTTTCTTAAGAATGATGAGATTTTAAATATCAATTCTGGAATATTCTTAATCAACAAAAGTGATTCTGGAGAAGGAGCACATATGCAGGAATGTGGGCAGCACACTAGCAATGAAGTTCGTGTTACACTGTTACAGTGCAAGTGTTTTGGATTCAATTCTGCCGCTATCTGTACGTACATTCTCCCCAAATGCATATCCCAGAGTGACCAGACAAGAGTACCATTACCTGGCACGAATCCTGCATTAGTAAGCAATTCCTTCGCAAACAATGTGATATGACGTTCTTCCAACACATCTTCTGATTTGGTATTTTCTTCAGTTGGCCTAATCAGTTCGGTTCTGTGCAGGCAGCTTCTTGCCCAGTGGCAAATGCTTTGACATGCTGCACATTTTGATCTCCTATCATATTTGTTTATTGGATTTGTGCCGGGTAGTGTCAGGTCACTCTGGGATCTACACTTGCTATACTGTCATTTCTGCTCAGTGAAGCATGTCGTGTCCTGATTCAAATTCTGACTATTGTCTTTGCAGCCTTTTCTCTAAAAATCCTCTTCAGTGCTGATTTCATAAATGTAAATGTAAGTCATGTACATGCATTTAACGATAGCTGTCTGTCCTTTATGTCTAGATATGCAGTATCCAACAATTTAAAAGCTAATACAGTGTCAGGAAGTTCTATTTTGTATTTAAGCATGTGACTGCACTTTTGTTCAAAATCACCAATATAATCAGCCATATTTTTAGAATTGCCTCTGTAAATTTTGTGAAAGTCTGAATATGCCTCATAAATCCGATCCTTTTCTTCCTTCAAAAGAAAACCTAGAGTCAGGTGTATTTGTAACCTTATTCATACCGTCATCTTTGTTCAAGCCTTCCAACAAAATTCCCATTGCGGTCTCTCTCGCTTTTCCTGAAAGCGACAATACAACTGCAAAGGCCAGCTTGTTCTTTTCAAGCTCAGTTACATGAATCCATATTCCAGTTTTTCCAGCTTTCGTAAGCCTTGCTGTCATCAATACCGGCAGGATCTTATAGTTGGAAGCCATCCTTTGCTACCACTGTTAACACTTAAATGACAAAGACAAGTTTTTCTTTCATATCACTTTCAATATCTCTGTCCAATATATGAGGGCCGCCACCATTTTCCCCATAATCCCCTCATTCTCTTCCGGCCCTCATGCGCATAACAGGGAAGGTGCGCATGCTGAATTTCCTTTATCGTGACCATCTCTAGCTCAGCACCATGTAAATGAGTGAAACCGGTTAGAGGACCTGTCATGGTGTGCAAAACTGAGTTGAACAATATGGTCCAAAAGATTAATTCTAAAATGTCAGAAGATGTTGACGAATCGGAAAGAACACCCTGTCTGGAAGTGTAGAGGCTTCAGGGAGAAATCACTGGAGGAGTGAAGGACCTTCTTTAAAGAGCACTCCATACATTTCTGTGCTGTTCTTCAACTGGCCACTGGGCAAGGGACTGTAATGCTGTTGTCCAGTCCTCTGAATGTGACAGCGATAAACGCATTGCAGCTCTTCATGTTGGCCTACCTCCCTGAACTGTGAAGAACAACACAAGTACCTCATTCCAACATGGCAAGGTGGAAGGTGAATTCTCTTCCACTCTAGCTGCCACCATTGCCAGTACTAAACTCTATGGGGAAAACTTCACCAGTAAGTAATGTTCAAAGATCTGTCTCGCCAATGTTTACTGAGAAGGCCACCATGAGAAGCGGACGAAGTTCAAAGGTTCAAAGGTCCAATTTAATATCAGAGAAATGTATACAATATACATCCTGAAATGCTTTTTCTTTGCAAACATCCACGAAAACAGAGAGGAGCCCCAAAGAATGAGTGACAGATAACTACAAGAACCCCCAAATCCCCCACAGCTCCTCTCCCTCCCACATGCAAGTGGCAGCGAGAAACAATCCTCCCTTCCCCGCATCGGCACCGCCAACGAGCACTCAACGTAAGCAAAGCACTAGCAAAGACACAGTCTTGCAGTTACCCCAGAGTCTTTGTGTTTCATCCGGCATTTGACATACCACAGATTCTCTCTCTCCTTAATAAGGGAGAAGGAGGTGTCTCTATTTCCCATTTTCCATCTCTTGGTTGATCAGAGCAACAAGTCTTCAGCCAGATCGTTTTTCAACTTTTTTAACATAAACGATGGCACCTCCTCTTACACACTTAAACATGAGCAGGTGTGTGACAAATGGTTCCACAATGAGCAAGAGGCATTATTGTCAAATCTGTTGATGGAAAGACTTGTTTAGCTCTTTCCATGCTCATTGACTGTGACAAATTTCTGGACAAGAGGAAGGAAATGCCCAATCTGGAAGCAGCGACTTACCACGCTCACCACAAGTCCCTCGCCAGCAAGATGCCATCACTGGCTGAGATTCTGCTGCTGCTAGGAAGGGGCATCATGCTCAAGCAATATCATGGGCCTCCAAATGCTCCCTTTGTGCAGAGGTTAGCACTTGGGTGGGTCATAGTAGGAGATGTTTGCCTAGGGAGTGCACATGAACCCTTAGCAGCAGAACTAGCATTCTAGAGATTGGGCGCTCCCATTGTATGACCTCCTGCCTTAGCAGCAAACACATCAAGGAGAGCTTTGGCCAGTCCTGTTAACCTCCTGTCTCTCCCACCTTGACCTTGCAGTAAAGAGGTCTGACAAGCAACACGTTAAGCATGGGTGAATCTGTACAAAGGATGACTACAAGCCATCTCCTTCAGTGGATGACCTTACTTTCTTGAGGTTGATCGATATAACAGATTCCATTAAGACAGCTCAAACAGCTACCCTTTTGTAGCCCCTGACAACGCCTCCCTAACAACTGCGAGCAAGCAAGCAGTGGCTTTCCTTCCCTTACATGCAAGCTCAAGAAACATCCTGACATTACTTAGGAGGAAAGCAAACAGTGTAAGTCAGAAAATAGACTGTCAGAAAATGATTGAAGCATGAACTGGTTACAGATCTGTAAAAATAAAGACAATTATTTTAAGTTTATAGAGATTCTAGATTTATTTCAGATTCTCTATTGTATGTTCATTTGATCTAACTGGCTTATCTTGAAGTTTGGGCAGTGATCCAAGGACAGAATTTTACCTTTGTATTTTAAATCCAGTTGATGGTCTTATTGTTCTTTAGTACTTAATTGTGTTATTTAATCGATCAGGACCATTGACTCTAATATGTTTTCTTTTTCTTTTTGTGAAAGCCATGAGTTCAGTTGGTGGCAACTTTTACAGATACCAGGCGGGGAGTGTTATGTCCTACCTGATGTGGTTTGATATTTTATTTTTATTTGCTAGATCTCACTGCTTACATATAAGTCCATAGCTGTTGTTGATTACTTATTATTGCATTGTTAATCAATTAGCTTTCATCATCAGCTAGGCCATTTTATATTATTTGTACATTTCATTTAGTCACTGGTAGTTAAAACCACTTTGTCAGAAGTTGAAGGGATTTCAATCAATATTTAAATCTACCTTTTGTGAGAACACCAAGAAGTACTGTCATTTAAAATCAGCTCTTTACGTACTGTAATGCGCTGGCTAATAATAAAATTACCTTCAAACTACACTTCTGCCGGGACTGAAATTTATCTATCTGCCTAGTTTAAGAAAACAGGAAAAATCTTGAGCGAGGGAAGAATAAGTATACTTCAGATTTTAACATCATTGTTATGAATTTTGTAATATTATTTCTACAGATTTGTGAAACAAAAGCCGGGTATGTATTTCAAAGTGGATGTTTGAAGATTAAAAGTAGAATTGAAGGCTGACAAAATATTTGATCTGGTGGTAGATAGGAGGAATAACTTTCTCATTATTCATTAATTTTCTTCCAGAAAACTGCAGACCCATGAATAGAGGTCTTGTAAAATGGCCGATAGCTCAATTGACTGTATAATGAGCAAGGTCTTTGGATATGTTTAACAACAGTGCCAGGAAACAAAAATGAAAGTGAATCGTAAATTAATCCAAGGAGCCAATTCATTTTTAAAGAGAAAAAATTATAAGTTGAAAGCATACAACTATAATAGGTTTGCTGAAGGAAGCTCTGGGGATAGAAGCTCGCTTATATCTTGAGATCATTGATCGTTGCACAGCATGGGTTTCTTTGCATTAGCACATGAAATACTACTTCAGTTTGTAGTTTTATTGTTTGTCTACACTTCCGGTAACAGATCAATAATTGCTGAAAAACTATGTTAATATTACAGTGTCATGGTTCCGGTCAGCCATTCCCCTTTAACTCTTCTTTCTCCCTGATCATGCCCCAATTTCAGTTAATTGCTGCTAGTTACCCAATTACCATACATCTGGCTTTCAATCAGAGAATGGGAAATAAAAACGAGGACGACCCTATCACAGGTTGCCAGTTTGTTGGTCAATCCTTGTGTGATATTTTGTTTCCTATTCCAATTGGAATTGGCAATTCTAAGTTCCGCCCTAGTTCTAGAGAATCCCTGTGAATCCCGTCTCCTTGTCAAGATTCCCCTGGTTTTCTGCTCTACGTTCAAGTCTACGACAGCCTCTCCAACTGAGTCGACGTGCCAGTGTCCTGCACTTATTTCTCCGCCGTCGCCCCTTGTAACATATGGAGTGTGAAACCTGATTTGAATAATTATTGCAATATTTAGTTCAAGACAAGTCATCACTTTTATTGTCATTTCAACCATAACTGCTGGTACAGTACACAGTAAAAAATGAAACAATGTTCCTCCAGGACCATGGTACTACATGAAACAACACAAAACTACACTAGACCACGTGAAACAATACAAATCAACAAAGACTTCAGACCTACATGGGACTATGTAAAGTGTACAAAACAGTGCAAGACAATACAATAATTAATAACAAGACAATAGGCACAGTAAATGGCAAATGTGTGAGTGTGTGTGTAAGTTGATGTCAGACTAGACTCTGGGAATTGAGGAATCTAATGGCTTGGGGAAAAAACTGTTACACAATCTGGTTGTGAGAGCCTAAATGCTTTGGTACCTTTTACCAGACGACAGGAGAGAGCAGAGTTTGTATGAGGGGTGCGTGTGGTCCTTCACAATGCTGCTAGCTTTGCGGATGCAGCATGTGGTGTAAATGTCTGTAATGGTTAGTTGTTGGACAGATGTCAATTTGTTTTACTGTTTTGCATTTCAGAATATTTTCTTTTTGGGTCTCTTCCTGTTCCTCTTTGTAACAATAAGCCATAAATAAACGCCAATAGATCTCATAATTGCACTCACTTTGTATCTTTATTCCACTATTCCCGTGCTCCCCAGTGAGAATTTTTGTGGTTTATGGTGGTACTCCAAAATTTTAAAGGTTTGGAGTCAAATCAGTAGCGTCACAGAGTCACAGAGTCACAGTATAATATATTATGGAAGGAGGCCGTTTGGCCCAACACTCACACCACTAGGTTCAGGAACAGTTACTAACCTTCAACCATCAGGCCCTTGAACCAAAGTGGATAACTTCACTCAATTTCCCTTGAAATGTTTCCACAACAAATAGACTCACTTTAAAGTCTCTTCATCTCATGTTCTTTAATATTTATTGCCAATTTATTTATTATTATCACTTGTTCTTTTGGATTCACATATTTTCCTGGCTTCTGCATTCTGGTTGAAGACTCTAGTTGGGCAGCCTTTCATTGATACTATTATGGTTATTATAGAGTTATTGAGTATGCCCACAATAAATCTCAGAGCTTTATATGGTGACATACATGCACTTTGATAATAAAATTTACTTTGAATGTCCATTCAGACCATGGTGGCCATCAAAGATAGAGACATTTCCTCACATTTGGCCCAGATCCCTCCAAACCTTTCCTATTCATGTACCTATTAAAATGTCTTTCGAATGTTGTTATTGCAGCTGCCTCAACAATTCTTCTGGCAGCTTGTTCCATGTACATGCCACCCTCTACATGGCAAAGTTGCCCCTTTGGTTCCTTTTAAATATTTCCCCTCTCAACTAACCCTATGCCTCTAGCTTTTGCTTCTTCTCTGGAATAAAAAACTGTGAGCATTTGTCCTGTCTATGCCCCTCATGACTTTTTGTGCCTGCCAACCTCTCCCATTATCCAGAGCTTCTAAAAACCATATAGAATGACCTACCATGCATAAAGCCATGTTGACTACTCTTGATCAGGCCTAGCTATCCAAATACTTATATATCCTGTCCCTTAGGATACCTTCCAATAGTTTACCCATTGATGATATCATGTTCACTGTCCAATAATTTCCCTTCTTATTTATAGTGTCTTTCTTGAAGAATGGAACAACATTACCTATCTTCCAGTGCTCAGGCATCTCACTGGTGTTTAACAATGTTTCACATACCTCTGCTGGAGCCCCTAAAATTGCTGCACTAGCCTCCCACAAGGTCTGGGGGGACACTTTGTTAGTCCAAGGGGCATATCCACCCTAATTTTCTTCAAGAGAGAAAACACTTCTTCTCTAATCTGAATAGACTCCATGACCTCACTGCTGTTTTGCTTCATTTCTATAGAATCTGTGACCATCACCTGAGTAAATACAGATGCAAAAAATCCATTTAAGATATCTCCCATCTCTTTTGACTCCATGCAGAGATGACCACACTGATCTCCAATGGACTAATTTTGTGCTCCTTACTATCCTTTTGCTCTAAATATATCTGTAGAAGCCCTTGTTATTCTTTTTCGCCCTGTCTGCCACAGAAACCTCATGTCTTTTTAGCCCTCCTGATGTCCATCTTAAATGTTCTCTTGTATTTCTTATTCTACTCGTGCCTCAGTAGTTTCTTGTTGTATATTTGCCATACACCTTCTTATTCTTCCTAGACATGGCCTCAATATCCCTTGAAACCAAAGCTCTCTAAAGCTGTTAGCCTTGCCTTTATTTCAAATGGCAACATATAAACTCTGTTCTCTCAAAATTCTACTTTTGAATATCTCCCACATAGCAAGCACCCTTTTGCCAGACTACAATCGAACCCAATCCACACCTGCCAGATCATTTCTGATGTCCTCAAAAGTGGCCTTTCTATGATTAAGAATTTCAACCCAAGATGAGACCTATTCTTCTCCATAATTATCTTGAAACCAATGTGATTATGAACAGTAGATCCAAACTGTTCCCTGTCACTCACTTCTGTAACATGCATTAATGCTGGAGGAATTCAACAGGTCAGCAACATCTACAGATAGGAATAAACAGTCAATATTTCAGGCCAAGACCCTTCATCCGGCCTGGAAAGGAAGAGAGAAGAATCCAGAATAAGAAGGTGGGGGAGGGAATGGACTACAAGCTGGAACATGATTGGTGAAGCCAGGTGGGTTGAGGAGGGAGGATGAAGCTGGGAGGCGATAGATGGAAAAGGTAAAGGGTTGAAGATGATGGAATCTTATAAGGGAGGAGAGTGGATGATGGGAAATAGGGAATGAGGAGGGGCACCATGGGCAGATGATGGGCAGGTGAGATGAAGAGGAAAGAGGGTAGCCAATGTGTGGAATGGAAGAGATGGTCACATTGGGAGCACCAGATACAGTAGATGATACCAACAGATTTGCAGGTGAACTCATCACCTTCATTCCATCTTTCCACCACCTTAACATGGATAGGGTTCCTATTGTTCTTACCTACCACCCCATGAGCCCCTGCATCAAGCAGTATCACTTTCTCTGGGATTCCCTTGCCCATTCATCCCTCTCGACTAATCTGCCTCCTGGTACATCCCTGCAAGTGGAAGAAAAGCTACATCTGCCCATTCACCTCTTCCCTCACCTCCACTGAGAGCTCCAAACTGTCCTTCTGGGTGAAGTAACACTTCTCCCGCAAATCCATTGGGGTTGTCTATTGGATCATGACATGGCCTCCTCTATATCGGTAAGACTCAACGTAGGATGGTGGACTACTTTTTCGAGTACCTTTGCACCATCCACAACAAGTAGGATTTCCTGGTGTCCTGCCATTTAATTTCCAATCCCCATTCCCATTCCAACATGTCAGTCCATGCTTCCTCTGCTGCCATAATGAAACTACTCTCAGGTTGGAAGATCAACCTTTATATTCCTTATGGGTAACCTTCAAGCTGATGACATGAACAGCAATTCCTCTATCTTCCAGTAATTTATATTCCCCCTTCCCTTTCCCTCTTCTTCCATTCCCTACACTGGCTCCCCTCTTATAATCCCGTTATAATCCCATTAACATAGATATCACTTCCCTCTGCCTCAGTGGCACCATATAGCCTCAATAAATGGGTCCCCCATTCTGTCCTGTCTGCACTTCCACGACATTTTCCTTGACGAGGAATTTCACCCATCCCCCTTTAATACTGTCCCTCTAAAACAATCATGCCTAAAACAATAGAACCTTGGGACATTGAGCTGCCAGTCTTGATGGTACTGCAAACAAATCTCTCTAATGGCTACAATATCACAATTCCATGTGCTGATCTACTTGTATTGAAATAGACACAACTCAACATTATTTCCATCATGCTTATCTTTTGGTTCTTATCTTCTTATGTAGGCTTGATATCTACTTTCCCCATAACGACCCCACTAGTTGCCATGGCACTCTGGTTCCCATCCCCTTGCAACTCTAGTTTAAAACCCCTGGAGCTGCTCTAGCAAACTTGCCAACAAGTATATTAGTTTCCCTCCAGTTCAGGTGTAAACCATCCTGTTTGTAAAGAACCCATCTTCCCTTGAAGTGAGCCCAATTATCCAAAAACTTGAAGACCTCACTCCAGCAGCAGCTCCTTAGCCATGTGCTAAATTGCTAGCCTTTCTAGAACGTGGCACAGGTAGCTATCCTGACATCATCACGTTGGAGGTTTTGTCCTTTAATTTAGCATCTAACTTCTTGAACTCACTTTGCAGGGCTTTGTCACTGTTCCTGTCTATGTCATTGGTACCGACATAGACTACAAACCTCTGGCTGCTTACCTCCACCCCCCTCCCTTTTAGAATGCTATGGATTTAATCCAAGATGTCCTTGATCCTGGCACCTGGGAGGCAACTCCATCTGGGAATCTTGTCCACAGAACTCCTGTCTGTTCCCCAAACCAATGAACCCCCTCTCACTACTGCTTTCCACTTCTCATTCCTTCCCTTCTGAGTCACAGAACCAGACTTAGTGCCAGAGACTTGGCTGTTGCAGCTATACCCTGGAAGGTTCTCCACCAACAGTATCCAAAACAGTATATGTGTTCTTGAGGGGAATTGCCATATGAGAACTCTGCACTATCTGCCTATTCCCTTTCCTTCTCCTGTCTCTGCACTTTAGATGTGACTATCTACCTGTAGGTCTTATCTATCACCTCCTCATTCTCCTGAATGATCAGAAACTTATCCACCTCCAGCTCCAGTACTGCTCCACAACACTCTGCAGAGCCTACCATTGACTATGTACAGTATGTTCTAACCTGGTTTGATGCCCTAGTGATTGCAGTGGAATTGTTTTAGTACTTTTGGTTGAAGTGTTTGTGAAATCACTATTCTGTCTCCAAACATTAGGCAGGAGTCCAGAGTTGAGAGTAATGTATGATGTTGGTAGAAGGGTGCACCATCTTCCTCAACCTTGACTGGCCATCCATCAGTGAGGTATCTGGAGATATGCTAAAGGAGAGAATCTGCATTTGTTTCTGCTTTGATATTGTCAATCATGACCAGAAAGGCTTCAGAAGTATCTGATATAACTGGGTGGACCTCAGAATTCATTGAAATTGCTGCCACAACTGCATCTATATTTTCAGTAACCTGCCGATTCATAAGTCTGGAGAGGGCATCTGTCAGATCAGCTTCCTGGGTTGATGTGTACTTGATTTCAAAATCATAGGCTAATAATGTTATCGCCCACCTTTGTATGTGGTTAGCTGTATGCACAGGCGTGCCTTTCTTAGATCCGATGATGGACAACAGTGGCCTGTGATCAGTAAGGAGAGTGTAGCAACTGCCATAAAGCATCTGTGGAATTCTTTCACAGCAAAGATGATTCCCAAGGCTTTCTTCTTGATTTGTCCATAGTTCCTTTCTGCTGCGATCAGTGATCTGGCTGCATGCACGACAGCTTTCTTGGAGCCATCAGGGAAGATATGGGATATGGTAGCTCCTACTTCATAGTTGGATGCATCCATTATAATGATGATTGACAATTCTGGGTTGAAATGTGTCAAGAGAAGATCAGAATGCAGCACATTCTTTACCTGATCAAATGGTATTGTTTGGACCATTTCCACATACCACTCTTATTGAGCAGGGCATTGAGCGGTTCTCTCAGCCAGTTCATTGCTGGGAGAAATGCTGAATAATGGCTGATCATGCCCAAAAATGCTCATGAAGTGCTGATATCTGATGGTGGAGGCATTTTAAAAATAGCAGTGATATTTTCAAGATCTGGGTGATGACCATGCTCATCTATGATGAATCACAGATTCTTAATTGAACACATCAGGAGGCTGCATTTTTCTGCCTGAAGTTGCAATCCAAAGTCTCATAGTTTGTTCAAAATGTAGTCCAGATTTTGGCAGATCTGTCTGGTCCATGTCCATCACAATGATGTCATGGAGGTAAGAGGTAAAACCATCAATGCCACTCAGCACCGTGTCCATAAACTGCTGAAAAACTGAAGGAGCTGCCTTTGCCCTGAAAGGCTGACAGAGGAAGGAAAGTAACCCCTTATGTGGTGTAATGGTGAGAAGTTCCTCCTGATTTGCTGCCACTTCTACTTGGAGGTAGGTTTCAGCCAAGTCAAACTTTGCAAAGTGGCAACCAAAATTTAATTTTGCAGAGAGATCTGTCAGTAATGGTAATGAGTACTAGTTGACAGCTTTGATCACACCAGCTGTTGCAAGCAATCTAGCTCTTGCTCCATGATCTGTAAGGCTGTGTATGGCACCAGTCTTTTGGGTCACAGAGGGATGCTGCAGAGATCAATCTGTCTATCTAGTCTATGCCAAGGACATTCAGATCTGGCTGATCTGCTTGGTAGCACACTCTATTGACTTGATTATGCTTCACCATGCAGTGCAGTTCGCCAATCAGAGGGAGTGTTCCACTTGATGCACTGTAGGCAGAATGATGAGTTGATTTGATTGGTGGGGACCCACGTGCGTTTGGAGACAATGGTGATGTCTGACTCTATATCGAGTTGTAGCTTGACCTACTGATTGTTGATAAATACATTGATATCTCTTTTTCTGGGGGGGGGGGCAAGTCAACTTTGACCATGAGCATTAAATTCCTTGTAGATGTTGATGGTATTTGAAACTTCTTGTCTTTCAGCTTCACTGGCCTAGAGGACAGTGAAGGATGACAAAAGCCTTTTTTGTGACCATGGCATTGGCATTTGCTACAAATTTGTTTCTTTTATTGGTAGTTTCTTGTGTAATGCCAAGCACAACAGTTCCAACACTCTGTGATTGGCTGCTTGGAGATCTGCTGAGTGATGATGATGTCTGGACCATTGGAAAATGCATTGACATGAACTGTTGGAGTTCCAGGTTGGAGTCACGTTTCAGATTAATCAAAAGCTGACATTCTTGAGTGACAGCTTGTAAAAGCACATCAGGGTCATGCTCCAGTAAGGTGAGATGCTGTTTGTGAATGTCTGCATCACCAGTCGCTTGAAGTCCGTAAAACATAAACAAAATGCAAATAAAACATTTGAACAGTGATTCAGTCACGTTACCCAGCTTGAACTTCTCACATTCACAATTGACGACACCTGTATATGTGATGAAGTCATTGGCGCCATGTTTAGTGAGTTTTAGACAATGGTAGTGAACATTCAGGAGAGATGACTGCTCTCCAAAAATGCCTATTAGCTGTCGGACAGTTTAATCAAACAATAGGTCACATGGGTTCTTAGACAGAATGAAGTTAAAATAATGCTCGTGTTCAGCAGTACCCAATTTTTGGAGCAAAGTATGTGTCTTCCAGGTGTCGTCTTTGCAGCCGAACTTGACCGGGAATATATCTTTGAAACATTTAAACCATGGTTCATCTGAAACTCCTGAAGTGACATCGAACCGTAAACCAGTAATGGACACAACAACTGACCTACATGAATTCTTTCCGGTGTTCAACAACTAATGTTGTTGGACTCACTTGACCTGCTGGTCAAAATTTTGATTAACTTCAGTGTGCCGCCTCAAATTGAGCTTGCTGCTGTTGTAGAATTGTGCATAATCCTTATGTTGAAATTGTCATGTCAATAAAATACAACACCTTGTTACTAATTTGTTGTGTTCGCTCACCTATTACTACTGATAGTCCCAAGCCAGGATATAAGAGAAAAGCAGAACTCAAAATACTCCTTTACTCAGTCAAGCAATGCAACTACAAAACTCAAAACTCAACTGTACATCCCAAAGCACAACTATTTAATTGGTTTACATTCAAGAAATTGATGGGAGCAACGACCGTTTAGTGAAAGTCGGCCTGTGGTTGGTTATCTGCTGACCAATTGGCATTGTTTGTTACGGCTCGCTGTAACACGGCCAAGCTGCTTCTGTAAAAAAATGAACGACAGATGTCCCTACACCAGTCTCTTTGGCACATTTTTAGTCACGGGTCTCCAGGCGAAAAAACAACCTACCCCAGCATCCTTTGGATTTTACCATTAAGCCAATTATGAATCCTATTAGCTGTATCTGTCACAGCAATGGACTTGGCTGCACTGCAGATCTGGCAACTGTGCTGGTGAATGTGCACGTGTCAGCTAATTACTATTTCACTCTGGCAGTATTTAACTCCCTTCTTTTCATTGTAGCCCTTGTCAAGATTTAAGCAAGTCAGTACAAGAAACGAGTATTCCATCACCAGGCAGATACTCTGGTGGTCCTGATAGCCGCAGATATTTCATTACCCGATGTGAGATGACATTCCAAGCTCAGCCTGGTCATTTTGGTGATGATGTGTGAAAACTGTGATGCATGGTTAATCTTCTAGATCGACCCCCACTCAGCCTATGCAATGCCTTATAGATAGATAGATAGATAGATACTTTATTCATCCCCATGGGGAAATTCAACTTTTTTTCCAATGTCCCATACACTTGTTGTAGCAAAACTAATTACATACAATACTTAACTCAGTAAAAAAAATATGATATGCATCTAAATCACTATCTCAAAAAGCATTAATAATAGCTTTTAAAAAGTTCTTAAGTCCTGGCGGTAGAATTGTAAAGCCTAATGGCATTGGGGAGTATTGACCTCTTCATCCTGTCTGAGGAGCATTGTATCGATAGTAACCTGTCGCTGAAACTGCTTCTCTGTCTCTGGATGGTGCTATGTAGAGGATGTTCAGAGTTATCCATAATTGACCGTAGCCTACTCAGCGCCCTTCGCTCAGCTACCAATGTTAAACTCTCCAGTACTTTGCCCACGACAGAGCCCGCCTTCCTTACCAGCTTATTAAGACGTGAGGCGTCCCTCTTCTTAATGCTTCCTCCCCAACACGCCACCACAAAGAAGAGGGCGCTTTCCACAACTGACCTATAGAACATCTTCAGCATCTCACTACAGACATTGAATGACGCCAACCTTCTTAGGAAGTACAGTCGACTCTGTGCCTTCCTGCACAAGGCATCTGTGTTGGCAGTCCAGTCTAGCTTCTCGTCTAACTGTACTCCCAGATACTTGTAGGTCTTAACCTGCTCCACACATTCTCCATTAATGATCACTGGCTCCATATGAGGCCTAGATCTCCTAAAGTCCACCACCATCTCCTTGGTCTTGGTGATATTGAGACGCAGGTAGTTTGAGTTGCACCATATCACAAAGTCCTGTATCAGTTTCCTATACTCCTCCTCCTGTCCATTCCTGACACACCCCACTATGGCCGTGTCATCAGCGAACTTCTGCACATGGCAGGACTCCGAGTTATATTGGAAGTCTGATGTGTACAGGGTGAACAGGACCGGAGAGAGTACGGTTCCCTGCGGCGCTCCTGTGCTGCTGACCACCGTGTCAGACCTACAGTCTCCCAACCGCACATACTGAGGTCTATCTGTCAAGTAGTCCACTATCCAATCCACCATGTGAGAGTCTACTCCCATCTCCGTTAGTTTGTGCCTTAAGATCTTGGGCTGGATGGTGTTAAAGGCACTAGAGAAGTCAAGGAATGTAATCCTCACAGCACAACTGACCCCCTCTAGGTGAGAGAGTGATTTGTGCAGCAAATACGTGATAGCATCCTCCACTCCCACCTTCTCCTTATACGCAAACTGAAGAGGATCCTGGGCGTGCCTGGTTTGTGGCCTCAGATTCTGTATTATCAGCCGCTCCATGGTCTTCATAACGTGCGACGTCAAGGCAACAGGTCTGAAGTCATTCAACTCCTTTGGTTGTGGTTTCTTCGGTACCGGGACAATACAGGATGTTTTCCACTGTCTGGGTACTCTTCTCTGCTCCAGGCTCATGTTGAAGATGCGCTGTAGTGGTTCTCCCAGCTCAGTCGCACAGGCCCTCAGTAATCGTGGGGAAACTCCATCCGGTCCAGCCGCCTTGCTGGTACAGATCTTCCTCAGTTGACCTTCCACCTGTGCAGCCGTAATCCTGGGCGTGGGCAAGGTCTCCTGTGAGTGGCTATTTTCCTGTGAGGGAAGTAAGCCTGGTGTGGATTTCTGCGGTGAGGATGAGATTGAGCTGTCGAACCTGTTGAAGAAGTTGTTCAGCTGGTTCGCTTTCTCCACATCTCCACTTATGTTCGCCCCCCCCGCTTTGCACTGCATCTTCATCCCATCCCACACCTCCTTCATGCTTTTTTTCTGCAGCTTTTGTTCTAGCTTCCTCCTATACTGCTCCTTTGCCCCCCTTATCTGTACTCTGAGTTCCTTCTGAACTCTTTTAAGCTCCAACCGATCACCATCTTTAAAGGCCCTCTTCTTCTGGTTTAGGAGGCCTTTGATGTGACTAGTGATCCAGGGCTTATTATTGGGATAGCAGCGAACAGTTCTAACAGGGACAACTGCATCCACACAAAAGTTAATATAGTCCGTTGTGCATTCAGTGACCTCCTCAACGCCCCCACAGAGCCCCCCTTATGGGAGCAAGGATACCCTGCAGCCCAGTCACTACGGCATTTTGTTGCAGAATTAAGGAGGGTTTTTTACCTTCCATTACAGGGTCAGGAGGCTGCCCACCGACTCCTGGACCTGCGCTAATGCCAAGGGACAGTGAAAGCCTATGTGGTCAAATTCTGCAAGCTTGCAGTAGAGACGGATTGGAATGAGAGATCTCTGATCGTTGCCTTCCTGTGCGTACTGAACGCTGGGGTCCAGCACGAGATCGCTGTCTGTGATGAGCAGGGTAGTCTGGATGATCTGATTAACCTGACTATTCATGTTGATAGGCAGGTAACTGAGTGGCGCAGGGAAAGAATGTCTCAAACTTCATACGTGCCTTCAATCACCATCTTTTCTCGATCCCTCCCTCATCATTCAGCATCCAGTTCACGGAACAGCCTATAGAAGTGGGGCACACGTGCCTTTCTCAGGAGCAATGAGAGTGGAGCAGGAGAACAGGTTCTGGCCTCTATTGCAGTTATCCAGGACATTTCCGGGCGGCATCTCCCAAGCATCTGGTAGAAGAGGATACCCGTCAGCAGGGAGGGGAGACCTTGAGGAGTCAGTTCTCCCTGCAGTTAGCTTCCCCTAATTGTGTTATGCTTGCAGCTTCTTTGTCGTGAGGGTCTTGGACCCATGAATTTAAAGCATTTATCGACTCTGGTGCAACCTGGAATGTCATGGACATCTCTCCAGTTCAAAGACAGGGAGCTCTGACTCAGTAATTGAGAGAAAAAATTAACTTCAAGGCCCTGGATGGTCGATCTCTGGGCATCAGCCAGATCCACCTTTCCAACAAACCTCTCCAACTTGTGCTCGTAGGCTATCATAGTGAAGAACTCTCCTTCTAGCTGGTTGATTTGCCTGAAGTACCACAGGTGCTTCCTCTCCCCTGGTTATCCATGGATCGATTGGTCTCTTAAAGCACTCCGAGAGTGGGGACCAGCATATAGGTCTACCTGTCTGGCTCCAGCTTAACTTCTGTTCCATGTATCCCCTTCTGTGTCAGCTAAGGATGTGGACCCGTCTGGGATTCCGGCTGAATACGCGGACCTCCTTGGTCTTCAATAAAAGGAAGGCCACCACTGATTCTGCACTGGTCATACAACTGCGTCATAGACCTCCTACGTGGCACTAGTCCTCCCTGGGACTGGTTCTTTTCCTTCTATATTCCTGAAACACTGGCATTGAAACACTGGCATTAAAGAGGCATTGGCCATGGGGTTTATTCATCTGTCAACCTCGCCAACAGGAGCAGGATTCTTTTTGTGAGTGAGAAAGATGGTAAGCTCCATCCCTGCGTCGATTATCAGCCCCTGAACAACATCACTGTGGAGAATCACGACCCCCGTCCCCTGCTGGCATCTGCACTCAAATATCTCCAGGGAGCAACCACGTTTTCCAAAATTGATCTGTGCAATGCTTACAATCTACATAAGAGAAGGGGATGAGTGGAAGACAGCTTTCAACACCTCTAGTGGCCACTGTGAGTACCTGGTGATGTACTTTGATCTTGCCAACACTGCCGCTGTTTTCCAGATGATGATGTGGTCAGGGAGATGTTGAATCAGTTTTTTTGTATTTAGACCACATCCTTATCTATTCCCACTCTCACCAGGAACACATCCAGCATGTCTGCAGGGTCTTCAGATGGTTCCTCAAAGATAACCTGTACATCAAGCTAGAGAAGTGTGAGTTCTGTAAAGGTCTGGTGTTGTTTCAGACTATATACTTACCCCATCTGGTGTTCAAATGGACCCGAGTAAAGTTCAGGCAGTTACAGAGTGGTGCAAACCATCTACAGTCAAGCAGGTACAGCACTCCATGAGGTTTGCGAATTTTTATTGCCGCTTCATCCTGAATTTTGGCTCTACCACGGCTCCCATAAATGTGCACCAGGAGGACTACAGGACAGACGACGCCGACCAAGCATTTTCGGATTTAAAGCGACGTTTCACCACTGCCCCACTGCTGCAACACCAAGGTCCATCACAGCCATCCAATGTTGAGTTGGATGCATCTGATGTCGCATTGGAACTGTCCTCTCTCAGCGCTCGTCTGTGGATAAGCGTCTGTGCCTTTGTGCTTTCCTTTCCGGTCAAGAGTAATTATGATGCTGGGAACCGGGAACTTCTGGCTGCCGAGGAGGCCCTGGAGGAATGGCAACACTGGCTGGAGAGGGCAGAGCTCCTCTCTTGGTTTGGATGGATCACAAGAACCTCTCCTACATTCAGGATGCAAAGAGACTCAACTCCCACCAAACCCACTGCTTCAGTTTCATCCTCACCTATCATCCCGGCAGCACGAATACCAAGGCAGATGCCCTCACTCGGCAGATCGACAGATCTGAAAACAATCTTGATCCAGAGCCCATTCTTCCTTGCTCATGTATTGCTGCTCCTGTGATCTGGGGAATAGAGGTGGAGGTGAATGCTGCCCAACAGTTGGATCTACACCTAGGTAGGGGACCTCCCAAATGGCTACTTGTTCCTGATGCGCTGCGTTCCAAAGTGTTGGAATGGGATCACTCTTCCCATCTGACTGGAGATCAGGGATTTCAACAGACTCAGGAGTTTATTAAGAGACAGTTTTGGTGGCTATCTATGTCCCAGGATGTCCACAACTTCATATCTGCCTGTCCCACCTGCGCTCAGAACAAGATGTCAAGCCAGCATCCTGCAGGTCTATAAACATCCGCTGCCTGTGCCCCATTGGCCCTGGTCCCACCTCTCAGCAGATTTCTTCACCTGTCTTCCCCTATCTAATGGAAACACTGCCATTTTGGCTGTTGTGGGTTGAAAAGAAAATGGCGGCGTGACGGCAGCGCGCGCGGCCACTCCAGGAATGAATATCTGTTATCTGTAAGTAGGGGCCGTGCACAATCCTGATTTGATGGGGACAGAAGTGAGAAGCATAGAGGAACATCTGGTGAAACTTCTGACATGTTTCAGCGACAGGTTACTGTCGATGCAATGCTCCTCAGACAGGATGAAGAGGTCAATACTCCCCAATGCCATTAGGCTTTACAATTCAACTGCCAGGACTTAAGAACTTTTTTAAAGCTATTATTAATGCTTTTTGAGTTAGTGATTTAGATGCATATCATATTATTACTGAGTTAAGTATTGTATGTAATGAGTTTTTGCTACAACAAGTGTATGGGACATTGGAAAAAATGTTGAATTTCCCCATGGGGATGAATAAAGTATCTATCTATCTATCTATCTATCATCTGTTTTGCTGCCGCTGCTACTGTGCGATTGAGAAATCTCTGGAGAGGAAGGCCCCAAATCCTCGGCTTTGCCTGTTACTTGGCGGCCGGGGCCGAGGTTGAAGCGCTCGGCAGAGAAGGTGCTCAGTGTCGGAGGGCTGGTTGGAGGCTCGAAGTTTTCGGACAGACCCAGAGTTGGCTGTGGTCGGATGCTTCCAGAGGCTGCATCGGGAAGTTTTGCAGCACTGGAGGTTCATGGCAGGAAGAGTTTTTCTTCCTTCTACCGTCTACATGAGATGATGGGCTATGGAGGACTTTAAGACTTTCTTTTACCCTGTCCATGGTCTGCCCTTTTCAAATTACGGCATTGCTTTGCACTGTTGTAACTATATGTTATAATTATGTGGTTTTTGTAAGTTAATCTTGGTCTGTCTTGTGTTTTTGTCATATCATACTGGAGGAACATTGTATCATTTCTTTATGCATGCATTACTAAATGAAAATAAACGAGGTCTGAGTGTCCTCACAATCTAATCTAATCTAATTCTCCAAGGCTGCCCAATTCATTGCCATTCCTCCGGGACTTCCAGTGGGTGCAGGTCAGTGGCGCCTCAGGAGTACTGCCAAGGCAAGGGGTCCCTGTCACAACCACGGACACGGCTCTGTGGCAGTTTTGGCAATTGCGCTCATGAATATGTACGTGTCAGCTTATTATTATTTCATTATGGTGGTATTTAACTCCCTTCTTTTCGTTGTAGCACTCGAGACTTAGGCAAAGCACAGAAATATTACGGTGTCTGCTTGCAGTTCGGCCTTGCCTGAGAAAGTGGACTGTCGAGTCAACTGGAGCTGAAGACTAGTGGTATATGTTCTATATTTAGATATTCCTTTCACTCGCAGTGTTGGCATCTAGTTTTCCATCTGAGAGTTTTAGTTAACAGACTTGTTTGGCCTAGCTTTTATTATTATCTTTCCCTTAAAAAGCTGTTCACATTAAAGTCTGTGGATGATCGATCTGCTTCGGTGTCTCTCTTTCCACACTTGGGCCATATGCGAATGTACTGACAATATCTCCCTGAATCTATTGTGAACTAACCTTCTAGACAAGCCTATTGTGCAGGAGCTTGTTAAAGGCATTGTTAAGCAATGTCTACCGCCCTGCCCTCATCCTCAGGTATTCTGGTTATCGTTTCAAAAAACTTAGGCTACGTCCACACTACGCTGGATAAATCTGTAACCGAAGCTTTTTCTCTTCGTTTTTACCTTCCATCCACACTAAAACAGTGTTTTCATCCCCTGAAACTGGAGCTTTTCAGAAACGCTTTCCAGGGTGGGTATTTTTGAAAACGCTGCTCGGGCAGATCATTGTGGACGGAGTAACTGGAGACTTTTGAAAATGCTGTCAGACGGCAGTGAGCTATTTCATTGTTTTCTTGAACACAACCTAACAATTTCAGAACAGACAGCAACGAGACTGAAGCCAGAAGAGTTAGAAATGTACTCACCAAATACTTTGACCAATAACTTACTGAATTAATAAGTATACTGTATTCACTTTGCCGTTCTCTGTCCTTGCTTGTATGAAGGTGGTTTACCTATTCATGCAAGTACTTCTCTGACAATAGATGGGTAACAGCTGAATGTAACATTGTATGGAAATACAAGATAACACTGATGCAGAAATGTTTTATACATTTAACAAGGGGCTTTATTAATGCAACAGAGTTAGTCAGTTTTTCAAAATGTTTGTCGTTAGCCGGGTCATACAGTCCGTGAACTCCCTGTCGGTTGCCTCCGTACGCTCCAGTATTTGTTTTTTTTAGTTTTAAGTTCTCCTGCGCGAAAGCCAACAGCTGTCCGTCGTTTTAAGTTTTTCTAGTCTGTAACTACACAAACGCGCACTTTTACGGCGAGATTCAACACCAAACATGTCGCTTGTTTTCGGTAGATGTGTCCTGCGCATGCGCAGGAGGAGGAGATTTGCCAAAATCTCCGTTTCAGTGTGGATAGAGATATTTTCAAAAATGCATAGTGTGGATGTCTATTGTTTTTACATGAAACCGGCGTTTTCAAAATTATCCGGTCTAGTGTGGATGTAGCTTTAGTGCCCAGTAACTGGACTTCCAGTATCAGAATACTCAGAAAAAAATGTGCTTAAATCTAAAAGTGCTCTGAATATCATAGAGATTTACAACACAGAAAGAATGTACTTAGTCTGACATCATCATTGTTCAATGAGCTACAAGGCTGGGCAGACAGACCAGAGAACCAGGGCTGACAGGATTGAACTACTTGGATCTGGCACAGTCTTGTCAGACCAAGTGACTCACTTTTGTTTATAACAATTCCCTAATTCTAGGCTTCTCTGGCTCTGTAAGATGCCTTTTGAAACTACCCAAACTAATGCCACTGCCAGGCTGGGAACTGGTATAATCTAAGCAGCCTGATTTACTTTTTATTGAAAGATAACCAGAAGTTATTTACAACACCACCCAGTTTTCCACCTATAACTAAAATGCCCACTTAGCATAGAACCAGCGTAAAATCAAAGTCTGAATTGAAATGAGGCCACCTTCTTTAAGGAATCTTACCCAGCTTGATTCTAGCATTAGACCCAGTTAACACATTCATCTGAGGTGTCAAAGCAAAGGCAATTTAACCTAGTAGCAAAATATTAACTGACCACATACTTGGCACTGGTATATGACACTGAAAAAATACAGCCAGTTCTGGGGTCTGTCATGGGAAGAAATTACCAGCAGGATAGAGGAAAAGTTTCCAGAATGTGCTCGAAGTATCCACAAAAATGTAGCATTATCTTGGACATCCTTAGCCCATTAAAGCTGAAGTGGACAGTAGCATTAGGGATGATTCTGAGAGCCAAGAACACACATGAGTCTTGTATATGTGCCCCTTCTGTCTCATCTGTGGAAAAAAATAAGACATTAGCCTCATAATTCTTTCACAACTCACAGAACCGGAATATAGGCAATTGATCCTCTATTTTGAAAAACAGCTCAGGAAGAAAAAGAAAATGCACATTTCTGTTCCAGGGAAAAGTGATACAATAGCATGTTTCCAGCTGTGAATTGCACTCTAGTGTGACTGGTACCAAAGCTTTTATGATATAATGTCAGTACTAAATTTAATTTTCCTTCATTTCACTTAAACTGCCCCAAAATGATCCATTTTTAATGTTTAAAGAATACTTCCAGCCCTTTAATAAAATTTTAATTAAAATAATTATTTAAGAGAAGACATTTGGTTTTGTGGAAAGTTTAATAGCTAAGCAGGTATTAAATAACAATATGTTCCTGGTTTATCTGTATTTCTCTCTCAACGCATCCTCATGAGACTATATCTGATCAGTGTTTTCTTACTGTACTAAACAGCAGAGGATGATGAGAATGAAGAATGAGCGAAGGTGGTAGATGCAGTTCGATCGCAACATTTAAAAGAAATTTGAATAGGTATATTGTTGGCAAGGATATGGAGGGCTATTGTCCAGGTGCAGGTTGATAGGATTAGATGGATTAATATTTCAGCATGGATTAGATGGGCCAAAAGGCCTGTTTCTGTGCTGTAATATTCTATGACTAGATGACTCTGTATGGGCAAACCTTTTTAGTTTGTGAAAAAGATTCCACGTTTAATTATTTCTATTTGTAACAAGCATCATTCATATTAAGTTCTTCCTTTTGAATTTTAACATGAATTTGGCCACAAACAACTCCAATAAAAAATCAAAAATGTGTTGTGCTTTATTAATTGCAAAGCCAGTGCAAGTGACTGCTTCACTTCTTTTGGAACAGATGAGTCAAAGGATTTTGGGGACCCAGGAGAAGTTCACTTACCTAACAATTTTCCCTGAGGAAAATGGCAGGAAATACTTTGACCTTTATAATTAAGGATTCTTACCTTGAGCTACTCCAATAGTGCCCCTGCTGAGCCCATGAAGTTTGATTGTAACATTATTCTCCAATCAAGTGAAGGTGGTTTCCTGGATTGTGGTTGAATTTCTGAATACAGCTGCTGTAATTGTTTTCTGTATTGAGTTATAAAGAAAAATGTTACCTGTTTGCTTGGACCATGGAGCAATCAACTTAAAACTGCTGACTAGGTCACTGCAGGAATCAGGATTACTTAAAATAAAAAAAGATTAGTCATTATGTCTGCCATTAGTAAATGCAAGGGACCTAACACATTTTCAAAATGACTCACAAGGAAGCCAAAATAACATTTGCCTATATTTCAGGCATCCCTAAGGCATGTGGTGTAATCAAATAAATTAGACTTTTTGTGCCAAAAAAAAACAGGCAAACGAGGGTCCAATTTTGACCTAGGGTTGATAGATCAAAATTTTTGTAGTTTCCATTATTAATAAAGGAGCTTGCAAAAATAGATTGGCAGAGGCTGTTTACATTTAAAGGGATGATTAGAAAATGGGAGGCTTTTAATAACAAGATAGAGTTCAGGCCCGGCATGTTCCTGTTGGAGTGAAGGACAATGCTGGCTGGATTAGGATACCTTGGTTGACAAGGGATAGTTAATGAAGGATTGCAAGGAAAAGTCAGCAGATTTCAGGCTGGTGACTATAATATCAATGGTGGGAAATTACTGGAAGGGATTCTAAGAGATAGGATCTACCTGCATTTAGAAAGGCAAGGACAGATTTCGGTTTTGTGCATTGGAAATTGTATCTCATGAATCTGATTTAGTCTTTGAAGAGATAACCAAGACAATTGACAAGGTCAGGATGGTAGATGCTGTCTCTACATGGACATTAACAATACCGTAGTACCATGGGATTTAAGAGCTTGAGTTATAAGGAGAAACTAAATAAGCTAAGGCTTTCAGCCAGAGTAAAGGAAGCTAAGGTGTATCTTTATAGAGGTATATAATATCATGTGGGTCATATTTAAGGTCTAGTGTTGCTAGAAAGTTTGTGAACCCTGTAGAATTTTCTCTATTTCTGTATAAATATGATCTAAAATATGATCAGATCTTCACCTAAGTCCTAAAACTAGATAACGAGAACTCATTTAAATAAGTAACGCAAAAACATTATATGTTCATTTATTTATTGAGAAAAATTATCTAATATTACATGTATTTGTTGGAAAAGTATGTGAACCTCTGGGGTAATGACTTCTGCAAAAGCTATTTGGAGTCAGGTATACCAATCAATGAGATGAGATTGGAGGTGTGGATTGTAGAGGTACCCTGCCCTATAAAAAGACACACAAAGTCAGATTACTGACAGAGTCTTTCTCAAGAAAGATCTCTTTATGTGCACAATGCCGTGATCAAGACAACTTCCAGAGGACCTTACAAGAAGAATTGTAGAGATGCATGAAGCTGGAAAATGGTACAAAAGCAATTCTAAAGACCTTATTATACAACAGTCCACAGTAAGAGAAATTGTCTACGAATGGAGAAAACTCAGTACTATTGCTACTCTGCATAGGAGTTGGCATCCTGCAAAGATCACACCAAGAGCACAAAGCGCAATGCTGAAGGAGATGAAACCCCCCCCCCCCCAACGATAATAGCTAAAGATCCGTAGGAATCTCCAGAATTTGGGAAAGTCTCTGTTCATGTGTCCAATGTGAGAAAAACACTGAACAAGAATGGTCTTCATGGAGGGACACCATAGAGGAAACCACTGCTCTCCAAAAAACATTGTTGCAGATCTGAAGTTTGCAAGAGACCACCTAGATGTTATACAATGTTCTGGGACAATATTCTGTTGACAGATGAGACAAAAGTTGAACTTTTTGGCAGAAATGCACATTGCTATGTTTGGAGGGAAAACAACACTGCATGCCAACACCAAAATCTCATCCTAACTGTGAAGCATGGTGGAAGGAGCATCATGGTTTGGGTCTGCTTTGTTGCCTCAGGGCCTGGACAGCTTGTAATCATTGCAGGAACAATGAATTCAACATTGTATCAAGACATTTCACGAGAGATGTTACCACCTGAAGCTTACTAGAAATTGGATAATGCAACAAGATAATGACCTGAAAGACAAGGGTAAATCAACAATGAAATGGTTTAAAAAGAAGAAAATTCATCTTTTGGAATGGCTGAGTCAAAGTTATGACCTTAATCCTATAGAAACATTGTGGAAGGACCTGAAGCAAGCAGCTCATACAAGGAAGCCCACCAACATCCCAAAACTGAAGCAGTTTTGTAAGGAGGAATGGCATAAAATTCTTCCAAGCCAATGTGCAGGACTGATCAACAGTTACCAGAAATGTTTGGCTGAAGTTATTGCTGTACAAGGGGATCACACCAATTACTGAAAGCAAAGTTTAAGGTTCACATACTTTTTCCAACCAAGACATGCAATATTGGATAATTTTTCTCAATATATAAATGAACAAATATAATGTTTTATATGTTATTTATTTAATTGGGTGTTTTTATCTAGTTTTAGGACTCGTGAAGATCTGATCACATTTTAGTTCATATTTATGCAGAAATAGAGAACATTTTACAGGTTTCACAAACTTTCTGGCACCACTGTAAATGGTCAGTCTTTTTCACGTGATCTGAAACTAGAGAGCATAGGTTTAAGGTGAGAGGAGAAAGATTTGAAAGGTACCCAAGGAACAAGAGTGTCACACTGAGAATGATGGTATATGAAATGAGCTGCCAGATGAAGTGATAGAAGTGGTACAATTACAATGTTTAAAAGGCTTTGAGACAGATATATACTGTAGGTACGTTAAGACACAGTGTCATATAAAAAGTCCAGGTGTGTCCTCCAGAAGGCCATTGTGAATGGAAAGTGGCAATTTTGAATTTAATTAGAATCAGATATGACAACTCTGGCAGGACTTGAACAATATAACTTCCTACAAGACGAGATTGGGCAGCATAATTGTCAATGACCCATCGCTCCTGGATGAGTTCAATGTCTTAAGTGCATGCTTTCATAGGAAGAAAAATGATGCACCCATATGAGCCCCTACATTTCATCTCTGGATGATGTCCAGCATCGTTTAAGAGGATGAATCCACAAAATGCTTTTGGTCCCAATGGTGTAACTGCTTGTGAGCTCCACCTCTCTGTGGACCAAGTGACTGGAGTATGTTTAGGCATATTCAACCCTTCACTTCTGCTGCTTGAGGGTCCCACTTGCTTCAAAGTGGCATCTATTGCATGGATACCCTAGAAAGGCATGGTGACCTGCCACGGTGACTACCCTCCTGCAGCACTTACATCAACTGTAACGAAGTGCTTTGAAAATTCATTATGGTGCAAATCAATTCCTGCCTCAGGGTTGACCAGGATCATCTACAGTTTGCATACTGTCACAAGAAATCAGTAACAGAGATTCCGCTGGCTCTTCACCCAGCTCTGGTTCATCTGCACAACAGGAATTCCTACATCAGGCTGCTGTTTTTTTTTATTACAACTTGACATTCAACACAATCGTCCCACCCAAATTCATCATCAAGCTTCAAGACTTGGGTCAGGTACTTCCCTCTCTTCTGGATACTCAGCTTCCACATCAGTGAGGAATTGTAACACCTCCTCTTTGCTGATCATTCCCACCGGTCCACTTCAAGGCTGTGTGCTTAACCCAGTGCTCTACTCCCTATATAGGCATAACTGTTGTTAAGCACTGTTACAATACCATTTACAAATTTGCCAACGACACTACTGTTGTTGGACAAATCACAGGTGACGATGATTCAGCTTACCAGAGTGAGACAACTCACTTGGTTGAGTGGTGCCACAACAATAACCTTTCACTTAACGTCAGCAAACATAAAGAGCTGATTGTTGACTTCAGAAAGGGGATGGAGGACGATCAATCTACACTGAGGGACCAACAGTGGAGAGAGCGGCAGCTTTAAATTCCTGGGTGTTAACATATCAGATGAACTGTCCTGGGCACAGCGTATACTGTATATACAATCATAAGGAAAAAAATCCAGTGTCTTTTCTTTCTTATGAGGTTAAAGGAGTTCAGCTTTACGGAACACTTGATAAACTTCTGCAAAGCACTGTTGAAAATATTTTGACTGGTTGCATCATGATCTCGTACATCAATCTGAATTCACAAGAATGCAAGAAGCTGGAGGGAGCAGTGGAATCTGCCCACTATATTATGAGCACATCCCTCTCCACCACTGGTAATATTTCCAGGAGATGCTGCCTCAAGAAAGCAACATGCATCATTAATGATCCTACCTGGGCAAGCAGCAACCATTACAGAAGCCTGAAGTCCCATACCACCAGGTTCAATTACAGCTGTTTCTCCTTCAACCATTGGGTTCTTGAACCAAATGCAAAACCCTAATCACTATTGTTTAGCAACATGTTAATCGCTTGTACTAAAATGGACTTTGCTTTTGTCATTCTAATTGTGTCATTTCTTGAAAAAATTGTTTATAATTTATGTTCTTTCTTGTGGTGCTGCTCATATGATGCTATGTATGTGCCTGTGATGTTGCTACAAGAAAGTTTTTCATTGCATGTGTGCATACATGTGGTTGTACAGATGACAATAATCTCAAGCTTGATATGGATAGGAAATGTTTAAACACAGGAAAAGAAGACTTGCTCAGGTCACAGCTTGGTTGGAATAGACCTATTGGGCCAAAAGGCCTGTTTACATGCTGTGTAAAATCTATGACTCCTTATCAACAAGAAAATGCTACAAATGAAATCTAGTGTAATTTGAGGCACTTCTAAAAAGTAAGAGCAGTAGCCAACTCTGCTGATGGCTCAGTTTTCTGAAAATGTTTGAGTTGAAAACAATGAAAGGAGTCGAAGTTCAAAATTCAGTGAGTCATCATCCTGATATTGTTCTGCTTAATCAATTCATTGATAAACCATTCTGTGGTTGCTGAA
The DNA here is from genome assembly GCF_048418815.1 of Hemitrygon akajei. Taxonomy (NCBI): domain Eukaryota; kingdom Metazoa; phylum Chordata; class Chondrichthyes; order Myliobatiformes; family Dasyatidae; genus Hemitrygon; species Hemitrygon akajei. Next base: position 89,196,063 of record NC_133131.1, on the reverse strand, counting down.
TAAATATTAAGTTCACCTATGGCAGATTCTATTTATTTTCACAGGAAATTTGGGAATGTTGGAAAATGAAATTGTTGCATCAATTGTTTCTACACTCTTTCCAATATTTCAAGGCCAGTAAACCTGATGGCATCATTGAATATCATGGTTGCAGAAAGATGGAGAGAAACAAACAATAAAATATATCAGTTTCTGATGAAACATCATTGACTATCATATTTATTAAACTGACAAGAAATTCCCTTTTGAATTTACTTCTTGTTCCACTTCCAAATTTTAATCAGGCATCACAGTTAAGTGCACAGAGGAATAAGTATAGGAACCTTTTCACACTGCATTATTAGTTATTACTGCATTTATTCTACTCACACTTTCAGGCTTCATGGATATGCAGTTTGTTATAAGAAGAATACGGTTTTTAATTTATAGTTGTTCATCCATCACTAGTCCTGATATGCAATGTCTGCTGAGTTTTATTTGATTTATTGGTGCAGTTTTCCAAAACCTCTATTTTGTGAATGAAATGGGCAGTTTATTGGAAAATGATGAACTGTTTATATAGTAAACAACTGACTGGTAGTATGCAGCCTTGGAAAATGTCATCCAAATTCATATGTCTGTTCCTATCAGCTGCAAGATTGTATAATTTCCTTGCCAAAAAACATTTCCTGAGATTAAATTGTAGAAATTACAAATATTTAGGGAGCATCAAAATTCAGAAGGCATTGCAATCTTTTTGGTAATCTTAATTTGTTTAAAATACTGTTGTCAAAATTTTGCACTATGAAGAGCTAGCATGTCTGAAAGAAATCATTAAACACCATTGGGACCAGAGATGCATTGACTAACTAAGTGGCCCAATAATCTAGTGAACTGGAATAATCCACCAACATGAGGTCAGACTATGGAAGCTGGGAACCTAAATTAATCAAAAGAGGCAATGTATTGGGACATAAAAAAGTTGCTTTCAGTCTAGATGACATTGCAAAGTCCTCCATTTGAATATTTAGGTTGGCATCTGTTATGTTTTCTAACTCCATCCAAAATATTAAACTAATTGAAAGCAAAAAACATGGAACCGCGAATAACATAGCTTTGTTTAGTTTTTACTTTAAGCGAGGCACGCATGTATGACATGAAGTATGCAATTAACATATATTTCATCTAAACCCATAATGAATTATTGAAACAAGCTCAAACAATGTATTTAAAATATTACTCAAATATTACTCAAATATCCAATTCACAACAGCCCTCCCATCTTAGCTATAAACTCCAATTCAATAGAGAATGCATCTCAACTATGTACAGGATTACCTTGCTATACAAAAGTAGAGCGTTCCTATGAAACCTTTCGTAAGCCGAGATGACATAAAGCGAAGTAATTACCATTAATTTTTATGGGAAAAATTTTTGAGCATTCCCAGACCCGAAAAGTAACCTACCAAATCATACCAAATAACACATAAAACCAAAAATAACATGAACATATAGTAAAAGCAGGAATTATATGATAAATACACAGCCTATATAAAGTAGAGATAATGTATGTACAGTGTAGTTTCACTTAAACTTCACTTTCGGGCCGTTCGCTATTTGCTATCGCTATTACACCCATCAATCCACTCAAGCAATAGACTTTCCATTTTATCCATTACTGGATGCTGACTAAAAGAGACCACTTTGCTACTTGCAGAACCAGTAGTAACATCAGCAGCTTTCAAGATTCTTTTTCTCTGCGTGTAAATAGTATGAATGATGGATGCAGGCAAGTTCAATGCACGCACAATGTCTTTACTTCGTTCACCACGATTGAAACGCTTAATTACGTCTAGTTTTACAGTAAGCGTAACACCCTTATGAGCTCTCTTAGGCTTTTCTGATATCTTAGGATACATCTTTCTAATGGATGCACAAAATACATCGAGATAAAGCACAGATGCTCACAGACACGTTTCTCAGCCGTGGCAGCTTGATGCTGAGATGCTGAGTGTAGTTCCCAGGGAAGGAGCTTGGCAGCTCCACTCGCTGCTCGGGGGGTGCGCTGCTTCTATAACGGCTCACTGCAAAGCAAACACTGAACGCTATTTTTGCTTTTCGCCTTTATTCGTAAAAGCGAAAATCCTCTTTGGATTTCTTTCAGTTAGCGAAAACAGGTACTAATGTAGATCTTTCGTAAAAACGAAGTGGCGTTAAGTGAACTTCCGTAAAGTGGGGGATACCTGTACATAGTACACTATGTAATACTTTATTGTCACCAGACAATTGATACTAGAGTGTACAATCATCACAGCGATATTTGATTCTGCACTTCGTGCTCCCTGGAGTACAAATCAAAGTAAATATAATAAAAATTTAAATTATAAATCATAATTAGAAAATAGAAAAGGGAAAATAAGGAAGTGCAAGTCAGGTCCGGATATTTGGAAGGTACGGCCCAGATCCGGGTCAGGATCTGTTCAGCAGTCTTATCACAGTTAGAAAGAAGCTGTTCCCAAATCTGGCTGTACGAATCTTCAAGCTCCTGAACCTTCTCCCGGAGGGGAGAGGGAGAAAAAGTGTGTTGGCTGGGTGGGTCATGTCCTTGATTATCCTGGCAGCACTGCTCCAACAGCATGCAGTATAAAGTGAGTCCAAGGATGGAAGATTGGTACAATTAATACAATTATTATATATAGATTCTTAAAGAATCATCTGCATGATGCTAGGCTAGGGCACATCATCAGTGATGTTACCTGGGGTCGTCAGGTGTTTCGGGTCTTTCAACATCATACACCCTCGCTCAGGTGACCCGACCGGGGTTGATCAGAACCCGGCCTGTGCCCTAGCAGCAACCCACGGATCTGCCCTCTTTATCCAGAGCCATCTTGATGCTTTCTCTGCTGCGTCTGTGATGGTAGAAATGGCCCTCCTTCTTCTCTCTCCCATGATTCCAAGTGCAGTGTATACTTTGCAGAGCGACTGGCCTGCAAAGCCACAACGCCCGACCTCCACGGGCCAACACTTTGCTCTCCAGCCTCTTCTTTGGCAGTTGTTCTTCAGATCTTCGTACTTGGCTCTTTTCTGCTTGTAGGCCTCCTCCATGCGTTCTTCCCACGGCACGGTAAGCTCAAGCATAGGAATGTGCTTCGTGGAGTTGGACCACAACACAATGTCGGGCCGCAATGTAGTCTCTGTGATGTGGGGAGGAAACTGCAGCTGTTCTCCCAGGTCTACTTTTAGCTTCCTGTCCTGCGCAGTGAAAAGCAACCCGGTTGCTTTCTGGTGTTCTGTTGGTCTTTCCCCTCTTTGACAAAGCAGATGGTATTCCTGACAGGACTTGTTTTCCGGTAGATGCTAAGGGTGCTGCAGATTGTCTCAGCAATTGTCCAGAGGACCTGGTCATGTCGCCACCAGTAATGGCCATCGGCAAGAGCTCTGGGGCAGCAGCTCAGAATATGCTTAAGCGTATCGGTCTTCTCACAGAGGGAGTAAACTGGTCGTTCTGCAAGGTCCCAGCAGTGCAGGTTGGATGGGCTAGGAAGGACGTCATAAACAGCCTGGATAAGGAACTTGATGCGGTGTGGATCCACCTTCCAGAGATCATTCCATGTGATCTTTTGCTCGATCACCTGCTCCCATTTGGTCCAGGCTCCTTGCTGTTTCATTGCCACTGCTCTGCTGGTCCTCTCCTCCTCCACAGCTGCCCTTATTTCATTCTGGACCAGTTCATGTCACTCTTTCTCTTGAACTTTGTCAAAATGGGGGACTGCAAGGCTTCCAAGTCCAACTCTTCCCTTTGGTAGTTGCCCCCACCAGCACTTCGTGGCGCAGTCGCGCCTCAGCTTCTTCCACTGCAGCCTCTGCTCTCCGCTTTCTTCCAGTTCTCACTGTCACTCTTGTTCCAGCAACCTTTGGATCTGAAGATTCCCGGAACTTCAGCACCCCTCTTGCTCACAAAACCTTGAACTCCTCCTCGATGGAGTTCAGGGGGAGCTTCAGTTTGTGGTTATTCCCGTACAGAGTGATGCTGCTGATGTTCCTAGGTAAACCCAGCCATCTTCGCAGGAACTGGCTGACTACTCGCTCTAATTCTGCAACAGTGGAAATTGGAAATTCATAGAGAAGCAGTGGCCAGAGGATTCGTGGTAGAATACCATGCTGGTAAATCCATGCCTTAAACCGCCCTGGAAGATCAGTCCTGTCAACCTCTTGCAACCATTGTTCAAACTCCCCACAGGTGTTTCCTACTGCTGCCTTATCTCGGAGTGTTGTGTACTCTCCCCTTCTTCAGCACTACAGATCTTGATTTTGCAGGCTTAAAGGACATCCTTGCCCACCTCATCAACCTTTCCAGCCGCTTAAGAATCCACCTAGCACCTTGCACTGACTCCATAGTGATAGTCAGATTATCCATGAAGGCTCGTATCGGTGGTCGGCAGATCCCAGATCTTGATTTCGGTCCTCGACACTCTGGCTCTGCAGATTTTACCAGCATGTTCATTGCCAGGGCGAAAAGGGTGACTGAGATGGTGCAGCCTGTGATGATACCAATCTCCAGCCTGCACCAGTCTGATGTTATTGGTCCTGTTGAGACTCTCAGGTGGAACTCGTTGTAGTAGTCCGTAAGGGGGCCTCTGATTATGACCTGGAATATTGTGTTCAGTTTTGGTCTCCAAATTTGAGGAAGGACATTCTTGCTATTGAGGGAGTGCAGCATACGTTCACGAGGTTAATTCCTGGGATGGAGGGTCTGTCATATGTTGAAAGATTGGAGTGACTGGGCTTGTATACACTGGAATTTAGAAGGATGAGAGGGGATCTGATTGAAACATATAAGATTATTAAGGGATTGGACACGCTAGAGGCAGGAAACATGTTCCTGATGTTGGGGGAGTCCAGAACCAGAGGCCACGGTTTAAGAATAAGGGGTAGGCCATTTAGAACGGAGTTCAGGAAAAACTTTTTCACCCAGAGAGTTGTGGCTCTAAGGAATGCTTTGCCTCAGAAGGCAGTGGAGGCCAATTCTTTGGATGCTTTCAAGAAAGAGTTAGATAGAGCTCTTAAAGATAGCGGAGTCAAGAGATATGGGGAGAAGGCAGGAACGGGGTACGGATTGTGGATGGTCAGCCATGATCACAGTGAATGGCGGTGCTGGCTCAAAGGGCTGAATGGCCTACTCCTGCACCTATTGTCTATTGATTCTTTCAGGAATATGGTGCCTATTCGGAGTGTCTTCAACAACCTGGTGGGGGATTGTGGGAGATCCATAGTGTGGTAAATTTTAACTTGTCCTATACAAGCCGAGACGCTTAATTGCTGTGGAGACTTTCTTACTGAAGTGGAGTAACATCTTTTCTGACAAGGGGGATCACTCAGCTTGGCAAGTGGCTGTGAAGCAACCTCATTTTCTGGGAAGTTGTGGAAGTTGGCTCTGGGACTGCAGGAAGTGGTTCTGTCAGCTCTGGACACCTCTCTTCTTGACATGTTGGCATCCCAAAAAGTTCAGGGCAAGATTCACTGCACAATATGGATCATAATGTGCGAGTACAGTGTCTGATGTCACCATTTCCTTTACCTTTTGGAAAGCCACATCACAATGCCTTGTCTTTTCACATTTCCGCCCAATCTATAGTAATGAATTTAAGGGGTGGAGCACAGTAGCAAGGTTTGGCAGGAACCTGTTATAATAACTGATGATTTCTAAAAAGGACCAAAATTGTGGCATGTCCTTTGGCCTTAAATTTTCTCAACACACTTGTGTAATCCTTGGGCAAAGATGGAATGACCACAATAAGTAATGCTTGGTTAAAAGAATTCACATTTGCTGTGTTGTGCTATGAGCCCATAATCTTCTAATATTTTTAACACTGCCCTGAGATTTTGAAGGTGTAATTTGTCATTCTTACCAGTAACACTGAGTGCCTGGTCAGCCTTCCACCACTGGGTCCATAGCTTTCTGCCAGAGTGCATGTACAGATGCTACTCCAAAAATTAGCCTATTATAGTGATAGAGCCCTTAGTGAATGTTTACGGTGAGAATCACTTCAGATTCTTCTTCCATCTCCACTGTAGGTAGGTCCCAGCTAAGTCCACTTTGCTAAAGTGTTTTTTTCTCCAGAAAGGTTTCCAAAGATATCCTTTATCCTGGGCGGAGGGTATTGATTTACTTTCAGTGTTGGGTTGATGGTGACCATAAAATAACCACAGATCCTTACAGACTCATTGTTCCTGGCTACTGGGACAATTGGTGTTGTCCCTGGGCTCCAGTCAACCTTGGAAAGAATTCCTTCAGCCTCCATGCGATCTAGCTAACCGGCTACTTTATCACAGGTGGTATAAGGAACCAGACAGACTTGGATGTGGCATTTTCATTTAACACTATTTTACCCTTCTTACTATGTTTAAGTCATATGTTTGAGTCTTCCAATGTCATCCTTGAAAACTGTCGTGGCATCATCCAGTACCTTTCTTAGTTACTTTCAGTTGATGCTACTACAGGGGATGTGGCATATGAATGATGGACAGATCTCCAATTAAGTTGTAGTTGTCTCAGCCAATAACATCTCCACAATGCTGGCTCTCCTGTTATTACCACATACAAGCCCAATGTGGTGTGTTGGCTATTGCATTTCACTGTTATGAATGCCATTTCTACAGGAGTTATCTTTTCCCAGTATAAATTCTTTGAAGTGCCGTTCAAACTTATTTTGTGGAATGACTGAAACAGCTGATAAGTGCCCAAGTCCATTTTACCGGTAATTAATTTGTCATTCACTTCTGCTGTAAGCCATAATGCTTGTCTATTGTTAATTTTCACATTGTAAATCTTAAGGTTACACAATCTTGTGTCACTCTAATCATTATCAGATTTTTCATCAACAGAATGCAGTGTAGTGCTCTTTTTGAAATTGCAATTCTATATTTTAGCTTTTTCTCTTCCCCATGCAGTCCATTTATTTTTTTCTGGCCACATGTTCTCTGTATGTATGTTACCTTGTTGCATTGTCTGCAAGTTTTGCCTTTAGATCTGCCACAATGCTAACACAATTTGCTTGGCTGGGCAGGTATCTGCCTTGACATTGCTCTCTTCCATTCTTGACTGCAGCTTAGTTACATCTCTCTCTGCTGTTTGCATTAATTAAGCTATTTCAACCGCTCTTTTAAATGTAAATTGTGCTTCATTAGGAGCCATTTTTGAATTCTTTGTTCCACAGACTAAATAATCTGTCAGTGTATTGTCAAGCCCATTATTGAACTGACAATACTCAGACAATCTCTTTAATTCAGTCACATACACAAAAATGGACTCCCCTTCCTTTTGATCTACTTATACAATCTAAAGCATTCTGTAATCAACAATGGTTTTGATTCTAAATGTTCCTGTGTTATTTTCACAATTTTGCTGTTTTGTTTAAGGATTCAGACTTCTAAGCAGACCATATACCTTTAAACCCAATGCACTCAGCTAAACTTGTACTCATTTCTCAATAGCTATTCCACTTGCTTTAAAATACTGCTCAATTCACTCAGTATACAAAATTCAGTTATTTCCTTTGCAGTAGAACACATCATTCTTTCCAATGTGGCCAGCAATTTCTGCTCTTTATTTATGATTATTATCACCCAGTACTCACTGTTTATGAACCTGTGAATTTGTTTGTTTTCTGCCTTTTTTATAACTCAACTGTGTCTGTTTATTTTTAATGAAACTTTTCTCACTGCACTTTTTTGATCTTGCTGTGAATACAGATAGGTAGTCAACTCGGGTTTGCTTAAACCATCCTCATTGCCACTGTTATGCTTTGTAACTCCAAAACATTAAACCAATTGAAGACAAAAAAACAGAGCTGGGAATAACGTATCTTAGTTAGTTTTTACTAAAGGCATGCATGTGTCACATGCTAGCATCATAACATATGCAATTCACATATTTTTACATATAATCTCTAATAAATTATTTAAACAAAGAAATAAAGCTTACTTAGATAATATATTTACAATATTACTCAGATATTACTGAAATATTAAAAACATAGCAGTGTCTGAATGGAAAGAGCTTTTCCTCAGACTCAGTATGCAGCACCCTGAGAGTTGACATCCTAGATCTAATTTCCTGAATATGTCTTGTTTCATTAGCAGGTGAGCCTCACCACCTGAGGTGGTACAGCGATATACAGGCAGAGGAAAGTATCCTTGGAACCCCTGAGCTCCTCAGAACCTCATAGCATCAGATCATACATGGGCAAGGAAACCTCCCATTATTTACCATCTAATTACACTCGCTTAGGTAAATCCCTATCATTTTCATGCCAGGCACCAGGCGCTTTTCTGAGCTCTTTTGTGGGAAAGGATTTCTAGCTGGAGAGAGGAAATGATTCAGATGTGTGCTCAAAGCTTCCCTAGAGAACTGCATCATCCACACCGATTCTTAATAATTGCTTTCCTCTGATTGCTTACAAGTGTGCTCACCAACCAGCTTATCGATAACCACTCAATTTAGAAAGCCGAGGACCTGAGGACTGCCTAAGAATATGTTAAATGGAATAGACTGAGGAGAAATCTGGCAGCTCAAAACTAGGCATCTATTAGAGCATATTCTGGACTTAGGGTGTATAGCAAAACATTAACTTCAGCCACCAACCTTCAGATCTGAATATGGACTGTAGATTAAATTTAAAATGCAGCTCTGGATAATGGGTTCTGAAGAGCCGTGAACCACAGTTAATTGAAAGGCCAGTCAATGCTGATTTAAAATTCATTTGGGTATCAGTAGTGTGTGTGCAAAGAAGGAGGTGTGATAGTTATATTTAATTGAAAAGAAAGCATTGTGGATAGATTATAAATATAGAACAATCCTTCAATCTTTAGCATATAAAATGTCATGTAATGTTGGGTTGAGCAGGCCTCTTCCTCTGAAAGGGTCTCAATACGAAGCCTGCTGTGTCTCATTTAGTCAAATAAAATACTACTTCATATCTTCCAGCTACTTCTCTTGGGTGGCTTTAGACAACAGCAACCACAATGCATTTTCAAAAATGCTCATCATCACCAACAGAAATGTTCAGTATCACAGTCTGTAGTGGCATATCCTGGTGTCTCCTTCACTTTCTAAAAAGGCAGCAAAAGCCGGTTGAATGTCATCTACAGAAGAGCATATTGGTTGCTACAGCATGTGGACCAAAACGTGATTTGCACCCTGCTAAGGCTACCAGCAGGACCGTCTGCATGATAGACATTTAAAGCAGTAAATACTAGACAGAAAATTTTTAATTTTGACCAAAAGACAAAGTGCATCTGGTTATGAACAGTGGTGGGCAATTAAATATCTAATGAGAGGAGAAGGTTCAAAGAATATTCCTATTGTCAATAATGGTGGGGCTCATCTTATTGGTACTAAAGAGAAGACTTAAGCATTTGCAACTGTTGTCAGCCAAAAGAGTCAAGTGGATAACCCTCAGGCTCCTTGCATTTTTGTTGGGACAAATAGTCAATTTCTGTGCTGCATGTCTCTGTACTCTAATTCTATTTGGATGCTTTGCGTGTCCATCAATTTTAGTAGTAAACACCTCCTCCATCACTCCAGGTGTGTATTTTCTTGTGACAACTTTAGCGATATAATGAGATCTTTTAATGGTGCTGAACATTGTAAACGTCATATGAACATTGAATATATTTCAATAAAAATTGAAATGGTCTCTCTGTGAGCTGAACAGTTCAGTTTTTTGATACTCATTCTGTCCTCATGATTCACTGCACACAGTGAAAAGCCAGGAATATTCTTTCCCTAAGGAAGGGACTTAGGGCGGTATCATGCTAAGTCAAGCAAGCAGTGACACAAGTTCCCCTCATTCACTATAAACAATTTAAATGTATACACATACATGTGAAGACAGATAACCTTGTGTTTAATGTCCTCTTAAAATAGTCAGATTTTAAATTCTTACCTAAGACCTATACTCTGGTGCAGAGTTAAGAATACTTCTCCTGTGAAATCCAATTGATTTGAAAAGGCCTTAAAAAATTCAAGAGGCAATTTCAATCTGTATTTACTTGTACCACAGATCTCAAGACTTGGACGTTTCCCAGGTGGAGGAACACAGTGTGGAAAATGTCTTGTTTTCTAAAACAGTTGGATCATATTTACCCTTCAAAGGTACAGGGTTCTAATTTGTGTCAGTAGATTAGAGAACACCTCAACTCTGTCAATGAAATTTCACAGATCACATTGAAAAAAAGAATGCTGGAAATCCCCAGCATGAGAAGCAGCATCTGCAGAGATAAAAACAGATTTAACATTCCCAATTGATGACCTTTCTTACAAGCACTAAGTTACTTTATCATGTTGCATAATACAAATATTAAAAAATGAAACTAACTTGGTAACTGAGATTATGAAGCTACCTCCTGTCTTGTGAGATCCATCTGCTTATCTGTCTTCCTCACAAGATGCAAGTTCTGTTTCCTCTAAGTTCCTGATTAAATTACAAGAAGGAGTATTCTTTGCTCCGAAGATGATGGAGATTTTAAAGAGCTCATTCAAAAGCCTGAAGGATCTGCTATCAACTCAGCAGTGAAATATGAAATAATTGATATTTCCCTATTGCATTAACTGGAATGATTCTGTGATTCTTGCTACTTTTCAGAAGATCCAGAAATGGCAGCTGTTCACCATTTAAGATATTTTCCAGAGACATGCAAATATTTGTTTCTATTAAGAGGTTTTTGTATTCATTCAGACTATTTGCACAGCATCAGCCCTCCTTCCTTATGAATTCTCAAATTAGTTCTCTGTCACTTACAACTGCTAATAACTTACTTGGTCTTGTGTATTCACCATATGCTTCTTTTGTTCTCAATACATTTAATCTAGATGTATGTAGATGTAACAACTTGACAGGAATAACAATTGAAATAACACTCATGATTTCTCATTTTATAATAATTCATCTTATTCATCTCTTCAGTATACACACACTGAAGTGTTTGTCTTTCATCAACTGAGGCCATAGTGCTTTTATGTAACAGAAAGAGGCAGAGATCTTAGAGTTAATAACTACCTTTGCTAAGTAATTCTTGCCTGTAATTGAGAAGCAAGAACATGGAATACTTCATTTCCTGAAGACCTGAACCAGGAAGACTGAACTATGGCTCAAAATCCCTAATGGCTAAATGGGCATCAACAGTAAATTATTTTTAAGCCTAACTTGATGTATGTTAATAGATCAAAATAATGACTCAGAATAGAGTTGATGGATAATAGCACATTAAAAGACAATCAAGTTATAATTTAGTCTCAGGCCAGAATGCTTAATGCTCAGTACTCTTATTAATAATGTGTATCCACCAGGAAAATTTGTGTATTTTTGAAACACATTTACATTGTAGCAATATTCATCACTTCCATTAATGGCATTGCTTTAAACTTAGTGAAGACTATTCAATAATTGATAGGATTTTCAATATAGTATGAACAACCAGTGGGAGTTACTGAATACATGAATAGCCTTTTCTCTGAATAAGCACATTAAGACACAATGTATAAATTTGAGCACCACCGTCACACTTCCACCACTTAAAGGTTAGTTTTTACTGTTTACATTTGGTAAGGTTACACTTCCTCTGCCTCCTGCAGTGATGGGATTTAGTTCTTTATCTTTTAGACAGAGATCCTTTTAACGTGAGTATAACACTATTATTGTTCAGAACTAAAAGACCACAGCATGCAATATTAAAGAGGGAATAATTTCTTACTGAAAGGTGCCACAAAACTGGCAGAAGCACAGTATATTCAAAAAAAATCAGTTAAAATGCAAAGAGATAAAAGACAAGCAGCATGTTTAAAACTGGGAGACTATTAATATCAAATAAATAATTTTTAAAACACAGCAGAGGATAGTACAAATGCTAAAAAACATATTTGTTATCAAGTTCTATGTACTTACTTTGAGAATAACTGTAAAGCACAGTGTTGCTTTCTCTTTGCAAAGCTAACAATTTTGAGCCAGTTGTGGACATCAAATTAAATGTATAAGAATGAAGTAATATTGTATCATGACTATCTTATGGAGCAACTACTTTTGACTTTCAATTTTACACTTTGCCTCATTCAATGAATACCTGAGTATGGCTTCAACATCTGTTCAAAATCTTTAGAAAGCAATATATCATATGTAATTTCATTGTCAGAAATCCATATTAGGCACTTAATCTTGGGAAGTTTAGTAAATGGAGTCTTAATAATGAGGGGACATTACATTTTTCCTTAGTTATTTCTCCTGCTAATGAGAGATCTTTTTCTTTATAGGATATTCATTTGCTATTTTTTCCACAGTATTTAGTCATTAACTGTACTTAAATTTTGGCATATTTTAGTTGGACAAATTCTAACTTAAAAAAAGAAATTAATGTTAGCAATTTTAAATATTAAAATTTGAAGGTAGTAAAATATTTGCTCAATTCCCATTGAATGAAAAATGTATTAATAGCAGCAATTCAGTGAAAGTATGAACCAGAACATGGTTTTTGAAATTGGTCCAGGTAGCGCCCAATGCTTGGATTCTCTGGAGACAGATTTGGAATTATGGAGGTTGCAGAGAAATCCATCAGGAAAGACAAAGTTTCAAGGAATGAGGGCTTGTGTGATCATTAGAGATCCAGTGATGGTAAGGAAGGATAAAGTATGTTTTTAGGAAAGAATTCAGATACTTTAGAGGAACATCAATTAGGTGACCATCAGCAATAGAAGAAGCGATGCTAAGAATACTAGAGGAGGAGCAATAGGAAATGAAATTTCAGAGGCTAGGACATTGGAAAATGGAATATTGGAGGCTGGGCTTTCGCAGATGCACAGTGGATGAAGAAGCACCGAAGGATTGCAGAAGAGAGTGGTCAACTACATGATCAGATGGAAGTACAAGAGGTGATTGATAAGTTCGTGGCCTAAGCTAGAAGGAGTCAGTTTTAGAAAACCGAGCACATTTATTTTTCAAATAAATCCTACATTTACACACTTAGTCCAGCAGTCGTGGAGCATACGGATCTTGGACCTCCAGAAAGTGTCCACAGCAGGGGTGATTGATAAGTTCATGACCTAAAGTAGAAGGAGATGAGTTATACAGCTCTCGTTACATGCACATGCAATTCAACTCTTTAAGTGATTATGCAGAAAGTTTAAAATTAATAACTCATCAGTTAATAACTCATCAGGGTGATTGATAAGTTTGTGGCCTAAGGTAGAGGGAGATGAGTTACCAACTTCAAACTTTCTGCATAATCACTCTAAGAGTTGAAATTAGCTGACCAAAACTTTACACAATACTCCAAATTAGGCCTCATGGATGTTGTATAAACTTCAACATAACATCCCATCTCCTGTACTCAGTACTTTGATCTAAGAAGGCTAATGTCCCAAAAGCTTTCTTTATGACCCTATTTACCTGTGAAGCCACTTTCAATGAATTATGGACTTGTATTCCCATATCCCTTTGTTCTAATGCACTCCTCAGTGCCTTAACACTCACTGTGTAAGACCTACCCTGGTTGGTCCTAACTAAGTGCAACATCTCACACTTGTCTGCATTAAATTGTATATGCCATTTTTCAGCCCATTTTTCCAACTGGTCCAGATCCTCACCGTCCACTACACCTCCAATCTTGGTGTCATCTGCAAATTCGCAGATCCACTTAACCACATCATCGTCCAGGTCATTGATATAGATGACAAACAGCAATGAACCCAGCACCGATCCCTGTGGCACACCACTAGTCACAGGCCTCCAGTCAGAGTGTCAACCATCTACTCCCACTCTCTGGCTTCTCCTGCAAAGCCAATGTCTAATCCAATTTACTACTTCATCTTGGATGTCAAGTGACTAAACTTCTTGACCAACCTCCCATGTAGCAACTTGTCAAATGCCTTGATGAAGTCCATGCAGACAATATCCATTGTCTTGTCTTCATCAACTTTTCTGGTAACATCCTTGAAAAATTCCATAAGATTATTTAGACATGATCCACCATGCACAAAACCATGCGGACTATCCCTGATCAATCCCTGTCTCTCCAAATACTCATGTCTGGTCACTTAGGATACCTTCCAATAAGTTTCACACTACAGATGTCAGGCTCATCAGCCTATAACTTACAGGTTTATTCCTTGAATCTGTCTTAAACAGCAGGACAACATTAGCTATTCCCCAATCCTTCAGTACCTCACCTGTCCCTAAAGATGATTTAAATATCCTTGCTAGAGCCCCTCTGCAATTTCTACATGCCTCCCACAGATCCAAGGGAACACTTCGTCACGTCTTTGTGATCTGTCCACTCTGATTTGCCTCAAGACAGCAAACACATCCTCCTCTATAATCGGTATAAGGTCCATGAACTCGCTGCTTCTTTGCCTCACTTCTACTGACTGTGTCCATCGCCCACATAAGTACAGATGCAGAAGATCCTTTTAAGGTCTCCCCCAGATCTTTTACCTCCATGCATAAATTACCATGCTGATCTTCCAGAGGACTTAATTTGTCTCTTGCAATCTTAACATATCTGTAGGAGCCCTCAGGATTCTCCTTCGTCTTGTCTGCTAGAGCAACCTTATGCTTTTATTAGTCCTAATCTTTTTTTTTAAGTGTTCCCTTGCATTTCTTATACTCATCGGGTACCTCATTTATTCCTACCTGCGATGTACCTCCTTTTTCATCTTAACCAGGGTCTCCTTATCCCTCGAAAATCAAGGTTCCTTAAACCTGTTACCTTTACATTTTATTCTGACAGGCATATACAAGCCTTGTACTCTCAGAATTTCACTTTTGAAGGCTTCCCACTTATCAAGTACTGCTTTGCCAGAAACCATCCTGTCCCAGTCCACACCTGCCTGATCCTTTCTGACACCATTAAAACTGGCCTTTCTCGAATTTAGAGTCTCAACCTGAGGACGAGACCTATCTTTTTCCTTAATTAACTTGAAATTAACGGCATTATGAAATAATGCTGACTTGAATTATTCAGCAGATCAGACAGTGTCTCTGGAGAAAGAAACAGTGTTCCGGTGAATGGCTTTTGAACTCAATTATTAACTCCTTTTGTTCCCTATAAGTTCTGCCTGATCTCCAACATATTTCCAAAACTTCCTGTTGTTATTTCAGATTTCAAGGAATTTAAGGTTTTTTTTTTAACATTTTAGAGACTTCGGATGTTGCTGGCAGCTTTCTTTGTGGGGTCTGGATGATGAACCAGATCATCGAAATCAATACCAGACATAAGTGTCATTGTGTCACGAAGGAACAACACACAAATGGAAAATGAAAAGAACCTGAAGATAAATCCTTAGAAGGCTTGGGAGACAAGAAGAATCTCAACGTGTGACTGATTTCTTCATAAACCAGTGTAAGGCTTATATTGTCAGAGCAGCTCATATTTATTAGATATGTAACTCTCGCTTCGCCTAGCGGCTTATATAGGGAGTGATAACCCCATGCCCGGGCAAATTTAAGGAATCTCGTTTGGATGGATGTTGCGCGATGTGTCCCCTGTTACAAATCAGTACCCTGAAATAAACAACAGTACAGAATATGCAATTAAACGATTAAGCTTTATAACTCTTACTTTGACTATATGGTTATAAGAGAAACAAAATTTTTTAAAAAGTCCCAATCTTATTAAACAGTCTGTGCATAAAGTTGAGCTCATTGATAGGCCGATCAGTCCCCATCGACCTCCTGTGATCGGCGCTGTCCTTCGAACCCTTGCTCCGAGTCCACCCCGTCCAGCGGTCTACCAAACCTCTCCATTCGCGTCTTCTCTCTTCATCTCTCTCTCTCTCTGGCAAAAGCCCGCGAAATCAGCTGCTTCCAGATTCACAAGACAGAGCAACAAAATCTGGATTGGCTAACATGCATCCCACAGTCCTGTTATCTCCAGCCATAACCCAAACATTGCTGCTACAGAGAAACTGTTAACTCAGCAGTGAACATTACAAAGAATCCATTACGTTAGCAGTGAAACCTTACAGCACGTTGCACTCTCCCCCCACCAAATTTAGTCATGTCCTCTTGACATTGAGATAATTCGCCAACCCTTCCTGCAAAACACAAAGTCCAATCCAGGTGCAAAAGGCAGTGACGTAGCTCCCCAAAACAGTAGAGATCACACCCTGTTTCCCAGGCACTACATAGGCCAACCTATCCGGTGGTCTCCTAATTCTCTGAGACCTCTGTACCTCCTCACCTAAATCTTCAGGCTTAGACACTACTGGAGATACTTTGAGCCTACTTAACGAGTCCTTCCCCCAATCTATCACTCGTGTTCCCCTGCAACTCAGAGCCCCACGTCCCGTGTCCAGGCCCCACTTCCTCTCCTTCAGGGTCCTGCTGTAATCCAGGGTGCCCACAGATAGCACCCCCCCCCCCCCACCACCTGACTCAGTGGGAGAAGGGCCAGGAGTCTCTGCCTCAATCAATGGGGAGTTAACGAAAGGCAGCAGGTACCACACATCCAGATCATCATCCTCCGAATCGGTATCCCTCTCATGGGCGGGGCCCGGCCCAGCCTCTCCTGCTGTGAGCCCTGCAGTCGCCCCACGTTTTCGCAGAGTCCTCTTACTCGGTGTAGGTTCCAAGTCGGACTCTGGGTCCACCTGCACTTCTTGTCCCAGATCAACAGGTGGTTCTGATGGAGAATCTTGACAGGCCCATTCCCCTCCTCTGGTTTCACCAGGAAAACTGGTAGGTTTGGCATCTGACTCTCCACCACATAGGGGGTGGCCGCCCAGTGGTCAGCCAACTTATGCTTTCCGGGTAGCCCCAAATTCCTTATGAGGACTCGATCTCCCGGCAGGAGTTGGGAGAACCTCACTTTTTAATCATACCTCCTCTTATTTCCATGATTCTGCTTGGTGGGCATGACCCCAGCCAATTCAAAAGTCCTTTTCAGCTCTCTCTTCATAACAGACACATACTTCAGATAAGGCTTCGGTGGTAAGTCACCGTCATCAGTCCCAAAACAAAGGTCAATGGGCAACCTCACCTCGTGCTCAAAGATCAGATAATATTGCGAGTACCCATTAGCTTCATTTCGAGTACAGTTGTAACAGTGAACCAGATGCACAATATGTTGACACCACCTGCTCTTCTTGCTGATCTCCAGGGTCCTGAGCATGTCTAGCAAGGTCCGATTAAACCTCTCATGCTGGGGTTCGCCCTGTGGGTCATAGGGCGTGGTCCTCGACTTCTCAACTCCAAGGATGCCCAGTAACCCATAGATGAGTCTGCTCTCGAAGTCCCATCCCTGGCCACTATATATCCGCCTAGGAAGGCCACAATAAACAAAATACTTCTCCAATAACACTTTTGCTTCCGTAGTCACCCTCTGGTCTTTGGTAGGAAAAGCCTGAACATATCTGGTGTAGCAGTCCGTGATGACTAAGACATTCTCTGTGTTGCTGGCATTGGGTTCTATTGACAGGAAATCCATACACACCAGGTCCAGGGGCCCTGCGCTCTGCAAGGGGGACAAAGGAGCTGTGTCTTCCTGTACCGTATGCAACGAATGCACGACTTGCAGTATTCTTTGACCTCCAACTTCATTTGGGGCCAGTAACACCGGTCTCTGAGCAATCCATAGGTCTTTTCCACCACCAAATGTTCAGAACTATCACGAAGTGACTTCATCTCAATCCTCCGATACTTCTCGGGCAGAACCAGCTGGCCACGCCGAGGTCGGTCCGGGGGGGTGACGTGACCCGGTATAAGATCTGGTTCTTCAACTCCAGCTGAGGCCATTCTTTCAGTAATGGAGGTACAGAGGCATGTTTCATCTTCTCTGCCTGAGCTATGTCCCCCTTTTTGACTGCAGACCAAGTAGTACCAATACCCGGATCATCTCGGTGAGCAGCTGCCACTTCCCCAGAACTCAATTCCGGCAGCTGATTTGTCTTCTGAGCAGTCAGGTTACAATAAACTTGGGAATGGTGTCATCAGAAGCCCCCAATTGATCCAGTGCTCAATCCTGCCTTTCCTTTTCCTCTGACTTCATGGTGATGGCAAACTGACACATGACCTTCACCCCTGGGGCAGGAATGCTCTCCCACTCCTTGTCTTTGTCCAGTCCCTCATGCACCCATCGGGACAAAGCATCCACATCAATGTTCTGGCTCCCCGGCCGGTACTTCAGGCTGAAATCATAGGCAGACAATGCCTCCAAACACCGATGGCCTGTGGCATCCAGTTTCACCCAGGTCAAGATATAAGTTAGGGGGTTGTCTGTCCTCACCTTAAACTTGGCCCCATAGAGATAGTCACTCAGCTTATCCACCATCGCCCATTTCAAAGCCAGGAATTCTAACTTGTGCGTGGGGTAGTTTCTCTCGGAGGGCGACAGATTCTGACTGACAAACGCCACAGGCCTCAACCTGGTGCCCTGATCCTGATACAGGACACCTCCTAAACCCTCTGGGCTGGCATCCATGTGCAGTACATACAGCAATCAGGGGTCTGCAAAAGCCAGCACCGGCACCTGGGTCAGCAGCTCCTTCAGCGACTGAAAGGCTTCCTCACATTTTACATCCTACCTCTGTCCAAAGGGCTCCAACGGGTTAAGATACTCTCCACCGTCCTGTCCTTTATCCTCCTCCTTTTCTTCCCCAAGGGAGGGTAACCATACGGAAGTTGATTCAATGAGTGACTCACTTTGGCATAGCCCTTCACGAATCTCCAATAATAACCACAAAACCTGAGGAACGAGTGCAGAGTGCTCACAGTCTGGGGCCTTGGCCAAGTGGTTACCACTTCTATCTTAGCTGAGTCTGTAGCTACTCCAGCCCGTGAGATTATGTGTCCGACATAGCTTCCAAACGTTTTGCAGGACTGGCACTTGTCCAGGGAATGCTTTAATCCTTCAGCTTTCAGGCAGCTGAGCACCTTCAGTAGCCTCGCTTCATGTTCTTCCAAGGTGGATCCAAACACTATGAGGTCATGCAGATACACCAATAGTTCAAGCAAATTCATATCTTCCATCGTCTTCTTCATGACCCGCTGGAAGGTTGCAGGGGCTCCTAATTTGCCCTGGGGCATCCTTTCAAACTGGAAGAATCCCAGGGGACATATAAATGCCATCTTCTCTTTGTCGGCCTCACTCATGAGGATCTGGTAATGCCCACTCCTCAAGTCCAGCACACTGAACCACTTCCCACCACTCAGACAGGCCAGCACGTCTTCGACCCTCAGGACCGTATACTGGTCAGGGACAGTGTGCCTGTTCAGAGTCCTATAGTCCACACACATGCGTACCTTCCCATTCTTCTTCCGGGCCACTACCATAGGGGACGCATAGGGGTTTCGGGACTCAGTGATGATCCAGCTTCCTTCAACTTACACAAATGCTGCCGCACGTCTTCCACGTCTGCAGGGGCCAGTCGCCGCAACCTCTCTCTAAACGGGGTGTCCTCGGTCACCCGGATAGTGTGACGAGTGCTCTTGGAACAACCCACATCAAACTCGCCAATGGAACAGACACCTCCCATCTTCAACGTCTTCTCTAGCAGCCTCCTCTTCCAACCCGGCGGCACCCGGG
Organism: Hemitrygon akajei; assembly: GCF_048418815.1. Lineage (NCBI taxonomy): Eukaryota > Metazoa > Chordata > Chondrichthyes > Myliobatiformes > Dasyatidae > Hemitrygon > Hemitrygon akajei. The sequence goes on along the minus strand of NC_133131.1, from coordinate 89,176,512 downwards.
AGACCCTGAAGCTGAATGACTCTGTGGTTAACTCCCCCCTCCCCCCAGCCTTTTCCAATAGTTTCTCCCTGGCGCGTCTCACAGGGGCAATAGACATTACCATCACCGGAAACAAATGCGCCAGGAGCATCCACTGCTTGAAGGTGACCTCCCTCTTCATAGTGACCCTGACGATCATGGCCATCCTGCTCACCTGTACAACTGGGGGCATCAGCAATTTGGGCATCATCAGTACCTCAGCAGGAAATCCCGACTCCCCCTCATGGTCTTCTGGTGCGTCCACTAAGAGGGCTTTGCCCTCAGGCATTCTGGGAAATTTGGGGGTCCTCGTCACTCTCTTTACTTCCCCTGGTCATACCACCAGTGGCTTTGACTGTGTGAACCACACAGTCCCTCATTTAAATTTGGTATCTGGCCCAATGCTGCCATGCACTCCCTCAAAAGCAGCTCAAAACACTCAGTGCATGGACAATGCTCCAAAAAGGCTTTCACCGGCCTTCTCCTTGCAGGCCCCCCTGAGCCTCAGTACAGGAGAGGTGTTGGTCCCCACCAGAATTGAAACGCCACCCTTCTCAACAGGGTCCGGTCAAACCAGAACCACTGTATCAAGAAACTCAGACACTCCCACATCGGCCTCCAAGATCTCCAGTAAACATCGTATGGATAATTACCAGCACTGAGACCCCAAGCCTCCAGTGCACTGAATAGTGTCAAGGGTAAATGCTTCAGATACCAGTTGTAAAATGAACAGTACAGTAACGTGACCTGCGACGCGGTGTTGAGTATGGCTTTAGTGTAAATACCCTCTCTCTGTAGCAACACACTGGAGCGTGGTCCCTCTAAGCCTTCAGGAATAGGGCATTTGGCTTTCGGGAGTTCCTTGGTTCATTACTGGGAACATGTTCCCCCAGAGACACCAGGCCATTCCCTCAGTGGGTTTCCTCTAGGTTTTCTCAACGACTCTCCCTGCTGAGGTACCTGGGGGCTCACTCTCCTTCTGGCATGACACCTGCTGCCAGCAGCCCTCCGCATTGTTCGTCCCCTTGGGGATTCCGTGCCCCCCCAATCAGCTCCATCATATAGGGGGGTCACACCCACTGATAACAGCTGACGTATCTCTGTTCTCGACTCTGCCATAATCTCCTCTACCGCCCCCCAGCATAGGCTATCTGCGGTCACTTCACTGCAGGGGACTACTACCGAGGACTGTACCCTGCCGACTGAGTCCTCCCACGTTTCCGCTGCATTCTCCTCTTCCCGTACCTCTCTGATCAGCTCAACAAAAGATGGAGGGGGACGTCTTGCGAGACTGTCGGAGACCCCAAGCAATGAGGTTCTGGGACTGGGTGGCCCTGGCTATCCAGTCCATTCTTAATTGATTCACCTCAGCTGCCTGAATGACCCCTCTGCGCAGTAAGCAATTTATTTGCCTCTCTAACCGAGAAATAAAAGCAGAAAGCTTCTGCTCCTTCTCCTAACTCATGTTCTGAAACCCTACCATGAGCTCCACTGGACTTCCAGTCAGACGAAAAGCATTGTCCAGTGCTTGCATGTAATTGACAGCTGTCACTATAGGATACCGCTACCTGACAACTCTCACAACGTCAAACTTTCAACCAGACTCTGTCGCTTTTCATCATTAGAACACTGCCACTCATCTAACAACTGAGAGCTTTGCTCCACCCAAGTCTCATACTCCTCCTCCCCTTTCGGGGTGGGTGTTATTCCAGACAATAGGTGGAGCCAGCCATAGCTGGGACTTTGAATCTGATTTTTCCATTTATTTGCCAGAGAAGTAAGGGCGGATACTAACTCAGAATTCGCACTCTTGACTGGTGGACATGGACTAATTAGACACTCTCAATCTGACTACTCTTTCCCCACACTCCTCAGAAATGATAGAATCCTGTCTCTGAAATCTCCGCCCCCAGCTATCTCAGTGCTGGTCTGCATTAAAACGAGAGCTGCACCCACCATTTTATCAAACCTCTGCTCACAATCACAACTTTAACAGTACTTAACAGAGGAATTAACAATTCATTCAGAGTACAAATATTTGCCCTATTGGTTCATTGCTCAGGATAATCACACAGCATCCAACGGAATCAATCCCGGTCGAGCCCCCACAATTGTAACTTTCACATCGCCTAGTGGTTTAATATAAAAGGTGATAACCCCATGCCTGGCCTAACTTAAGAAATCTCGTTTGCATGGATGCTGTGTGATGTGTCCCCTGTTACAAATCAGTACTCCGAACTAACAAAAAGTACACAATATGCAATTAAACAATTAAGCTTTATAGCTCTTATTTTGACCATATGGTTAGTAGAGAGACGAAATGTAAGAAAAGACCCAATCTTCTTAAACAGTCTATGTGCAAAGTTGAGCTCACTGATAGGCCGATCGGTCCCCATTGACCTCCTCCGATCATCGCTGCCCTTCGGACCCTCGCTCCGAGTCCACCCTGTCTGGCGGTCTACCAAATCTCTCTATTTGCATCTTCTCTCTTCATTTCTCTCTCTCTGGCAAAAGCCTGCAAAATCAACTGCTTCCAGATTCACAAGACAGGGAGCAAAATCTGGATTGGCTAACATGCATCCCACAGTCCTGTTATCTCCAGCCATAACCCAAACATTGCTGCTACAGAGAAACTGTTACTTCAGCAGTGAACATTACAAAGAAGCCATTACATTAGCAGTGAAACCTTACAGTGAATTATAGATAATTATATATTTAAATATGCAGATCAAAGTTTTGATAATAAGCTTACTTTGAAGTTCTTTCTCCATTTTCAGCAATGAAAGAACTATTTATTTTCTTCTATGTAGCAGAGATAAGGTTTGTTTAAGAAGTCCTCTAAGGTTTTAAAAGTTCTAATATTCTACATCATTACCTCTCAACTTCAAAATGTCATGGTTGTGAGTTTAGTGTTGATTTGAAGAAGGTTTGGCAGTTTAGTAGTTCTTCAAGATTTTCACCAAAATACCATCTTTAATGATTATCAGAACACATTCTTTCACAACACATTTGCAAGGTGAGAATATTTTTTGGCCGAGTGACAAGTTTTAGGAGACATTATGAAATCTGGGTTTTAGGTAATAAAATGTTTGATGAAGATTTTGCACCTACAAATGAAACAATACCTTTATCCTATTTACACCTCTGTTGTTTAAATTCAAACACTCTGCATGCATTTGTGGTCCTAGCACAGCTGTCAATTAATGTTGTTTACCCTGCTTTCCCCACATTTTGAAAAAACATGAAACTACTAAGGCAGTAGGCTCAAAACTGGCATGTCACATACCGAGCTTTAGATATTGTGGGACATTTGAAGATCCTTGTTTTGAAAATTTCTAATAATTTCAAATTTGAAACATACAGAATAATTAATTCCCTTAGACCAAAGAAATATCTTTCATTGAGGAAGCTATTCATGCAAGAAGTCTGTGTATTATATTTACCTAGAATACTTAAAACTCACAAAGCAGCAGTGGAATATTTGACATTACTTACTGTGATTAGACACAATATTGGCAAAGCAATAATTCTTTTCCAACTCATCCACCCTCTCTTTTTATTCCATGTACATTTTTTATTTTCAAAATCCTAATGTATGTAGCTTGATCATGGTTATCGTTTGAAAGTGCTGATGATGTTTCTTTGAAAGGAAGGTTTCAAAGATTTTTTTTATGTTTCAATGAATTCCTTGATAAAACTGTGAATATATTTTGACCAGCTGATTTTTTTTCATATTCTAGAACTGCCTTTATTCTTTTATTTTTTTTTACCATTTGTGAGATGTGGTGTTTCAGGTAAGTCCAGTATATCCCTAGTTGTCCTAGAAAAGAAATTGTATCATACTAATGCTGTTGTTAGAAATTCTGCTTCAAAGCTCTTGTAACTCAGGTTTGGTGCTGACCTCCTGTGTTGCCTCTGTGGAGTTTACTTGTTCTTCCAGTGACGGTATAGATCACCTCTGGGTGTTCCAGTTTCCTCTCATGTCCCTAAGACATGGAGATTTGTAGGTTTATCAGCCACTGTAACTTGCCTTGACTGAGTAAATCAATGGTAGTATCTGGGGGGAGTTGATAGGATTATGGAGAGAATAAAATGGGCTTGATTTAGGATCAATGCTGAGTGCTGGATGGTCATCATGGACTCAATGGGCTGAAGTGCCTGCTTCTATGTCATGGGACTCTATGACTCCATGTGATTATTGTACTCCACTGATATTGTTCTATGGGCAAAATCACTTTTTTGATCTTTTTGCAATGAAACCACACCACGTATCTTTATCCAAGTAAAGCTGCATGTGTTTTGAAAGCTAACTTGGAAGTGACGCTTGATAGCAATGCTTTCTGTCCTTTTCCTGCCATGTAGTGATCATTAGAATGTTAAGAGGTTCTGATGAATGAGCTTCAGTGAATTGCTACATTGCATCTTTTAGACAATCATAAGAAGGTAATAAAATAAGGAATAATGATTATTTATCACTCTCTTGAATTATTGAACAACATTCTCAATGCAATTTATTGCTGAGTCCCTATGATATCAATACTATATCCATGATAGACTGGTGAGTCAAGAGCTAGAGACAGTGTTGACTCCATCAATAGCTCTTCCAATAGGTCTTCAGCATGAGTGGTATTGTTTCATTAGCCAAAAGAATTGATGATTTGGTAATTGACCATTACCGATTGAAGTTCACACTTCATGCACTGCAATATTGAAGTCTTCATGAGCTGCTCCCTTCCAACATCACACATTTGTGCCACCAACTTTGGTGGATTTCTCTTGGTAGTTCAGCAAGTATCAATGGATATTAGTATAACAGCCTGAGACTCCTCCTTTTGGATCTTCATGAGGACCATGTTGTGCATAGAAACAGGATTTGTATGTTATCAGAGCAGTAGTTGATGCCCAGGTTGAGTTGGGACTTATACTTTTAAGTGTTTTGATACAGCAGAGTGACTTACCAAACCATTTCTAAACAAAGTTAGGAATCACACCACCTTTTGCATCCAACTGCTTGAAATAGTTGGTTGAGTCTTGTTATAATTTGTTGCCTGCACTTAGATGGAGGAGAAGCTCTAAATATCTTCTGTCTGGTTATACTGGACAACAATTTTTTTTCAGAAGTGTTCCTTCCTCAAAAATTTTCTTGTTGTTTATGATAGACCACTTGAAGCTGAACCCCAATGTAATTTCAGTCTACTTGTATCATGTAGGAATTAGGAGAAACAAGAAATTAACTTTTATTGAATATTATGCGTTTAATTGCATAACAGTGCTGATGCTTTGCAATAGTTCATCTAAGCTAAAAAAGTTTTGTTGATGATTTTCATTTGTACTCAGTGTCTGAAGCTTCTCGCTTAAGTGTTCAACAATAATCAGCCTGCAGTAATGAATTGTAGTTGCCCCAAGACCGTTTCTCCATTACTGCAATGTCCTGACATCGCCAATATTTGCAGGGAAGAAATCTAAATGGGAATGCAGAAAATAAATCTTTAGTGACATGCTGCACTACATTGTTTTATCCAGGTCAAACTGGTTATGGTTTTATCTACTTGAAGCATGTTGTCAACCGTGGTTTAGTGCACTGTAGTTGCCAAGAAAATTTTCAACACTCTTGAATGTCTTCCATGTGATTTTCTCTGGTCTAATTCAATGCTCTTCAAATCACCTGTCATTGACAACCTGTTTGATTAGTGAACCAACAAAACTACCTTCCTTAATCTTGGCATCAATTATTCTGACTTGAATTATGAATTGAAATAACAAATATAAGTGATTTTTTTAAAATGGTGCATGATAGGGAAATTTTGTGGTGATTTTCCTGATTAGCAGTCCAAAATCCATAAGATACACCCAAAAGTATTCAAGAAGCAAAATCTTTGTTGTCCAGTGTTATCCCTTCCAATTGTTGAGGTTACTTGCCCAAGGTCACATTGCAATTTGCAATTCGCACACCTAACATCTTCTGGCAATTTGATTTTAATTTCTGGTGATATTTATCTATTGGAATATTAAGTAGAAATGCAACAGTATTTTCTAATCATTAATTATTTAAAATTCACAAGACCAACTGTTCTATTTTACATTTGTGAGATTTACTGTCAATTTAACTGGATTATCCCCATGATTAAAATAGAATTTACATAATGCCAATAATGAAGCTGTCAAAGATGCAAATTTATTTCAAACTTTAGATAGGAAATCCATGACCTTTTAAATTAATTCAGTACATTTATTCTGGAAACAACCTTTTGATATTTTGCTTGACCATAATTCCAGAATTCCAGCCATCTCAGATTATGTCTCTTTATTTGTTATTGAAAATCTTAGATATTTGTAAAATGCAGAGATTCCTTCCTAAGTATTTTCTATTGGGTTTTGCTACCAAATTTCTTATGCCAGATTATTTAGGCTAAATCTGAGATCTTGTAAAAGTCAAAGAATAAGTGGACTATTCTTTCATTAGAAGACAATAGCATAGAAGATAACTAGGGTAATGTTTCATGAAATAAATAGATTAAATTAACTTAAATAATTTATGAAATACTTAACTCAGTAAGTTAACTTGAGAGCAATGGAAGAAAATAAATAACAATTAATGGAATCGATTCTTCAGAAAAAATTATCTATGAAGTAATTATAGTCTAATATGTAGAGCATCTAGATTTGGGAGTGGATGACACCATTAGATCAGGTAGTTGACAGGAGGCTGGACGTACTGCTTACTTCTGGATTGAATTATGATGTAGCACGTTGCATGTGAACTGATTTCTCAAGGTTTATTGATTTTCTTGCGTTAATCAATCACATACTGTGGTTTTGAAATGACTATTGCAATTCAATTAGGGACTGCATGACTACATGACTGGAGCTAGCTAGTGGAAACTAATTTAACTTTTATCTATAATTCTTACTGAAATTTATAGTTTTTTAAATTATATATTGCAATGTACTGCAAAACAGCATATTAATGTCAGTGATATTAAACTTGATTCTTATTCTGAATTATTTATTTTTATTTCAGGTGTTCAGCATGTAGAGGTTTTTCCCTTTGTATGTATAAAATTACTTGGCGTGTGGATTTATGAATTCATAGATTTATACAGCATGAAAACAGGCACTTCGGCCTAACTTCTCCATGTCAACTAAGCTGCTTATCTATTCTAATTGCATTTGCCTGTGATTAGCCCTTATCCTTCTAAAACTTTCCTATCTATGTACCCATCGTAATGTTAAATACTGTAATTGTACCCTTCTCTACCACTTCCTTTGGCAGCTCATTTCATGTATCTACCACGGTCTGAGAGAAAACATGCCCCTCAGGTCCCCTCTCACCTAAATCTGACAGCCTCCAGTCTTATATTCTCCTAACCTGGAAAAAAGACAGTGACCAGAAACTCCAGCCCCTGATGGAGCTGGCAGAGTTTGAAACTTCCTGTAGCTTTCTTCAATCCTGTGCAGTGGCCCCTCCATATCAGGTGGTGATGCATTTAGTCAGAATGCTATCGAGGGTAGATCTGTAGGAATTTGCTAGAGTCTTGATAGATAGATAGATAGATAGATACTTTATTCATCCCCATGGGGAAATTCAACTTTTTTCCAATGTCCCATACACTTGTTGTAGCAAAACTAATTACATACAATACTTAACTCAGTAAAAAATATGATATGCATCTAAATCACTATCTCAAAAAGCATTAATAATAGCTTTTTAAAAGTTCTTAAGTCCTGGCGGTAGAATTGTAAAGCCTAATGGCATTGGGGAGTATTGATCTCTTCATCCTGTCTGAGGAGCATTGCATCGATAGTAACCTGTCGCTGAAACTGCTTCTCTGTCTCTGGATGGTGCTATGTAGAGGGTGTTCAGAGTTTTCTATAATTGACCGTAGCCTACTCAGCGCCCTTCGCTCAGCTACCGATGTTAAACTCTCCAGTACTTTGCCCACGACAGAGCCCGCCTTCCTTACCAGCTTATTAAGACGTGAGGCGTCCCTCTTCTTAATGTTTCCTCCCCAACATGCCACCACAAAGAAGAGGGCGCTCTCCACAACTGACCTATAGAACATCTTCAGCATCTCACTACAGACATTGAATGACGCCAACCTTCTAAGGAAGTACAGTCGACTCTGTGCCTTCCTGCACAAGGCATCTGTGTTGGCAGTCCAGTCTAGCTTCTCGTCTAACTGTACTCCCAGATACTTGTAGGTCTTAACCTGCTCCACACATTCTCCATTAATGATCACTGGCTCCATATGAGGCCTAGATCTCCTAAAGTCCACCACCATCTCCTTGGTCTTGGTGATATTGAGACGCAGGTAGTTTGTGTTGCACCATATCACAAAGTCCTGTATCAGTTTCCTATACTCCTCCTCCTGTCCATTCCTGACACACCCCACTAGACTTGATGACATACCAAGTCTCCTCAAACTCCTAATGAAATATAGCTGCTGTCATGCCATCTCTGTAATTGCATCAATATGTTGGACCCAGGATAGATCCTCAGAGATATTGACACCCAGGAACTTGAAACTGTTCACCCTTTCACTGCTGATCACTCAATGAGGAATAGTGTGTATTCCCTCGACTTCCCCTTCGTGAAGTCTACAATCAATTCCTTAGTCTAGTGGTTGCTGATTTCAAGGTTTTGGTTTGATACCATTCAACCAGCTGATCTATCTCACACCTTTATGCCTCTTTGATACTATAGTTGTGCCTTGGCAACTTTATAGATGCTGTTTAATCTGTCCATGGCCACACAGTGGAGAGTGGAGAGAATAGAGCAGTGGGCTAAGCGTACATCCTTGAGGTGCGCCAGTGTTAATTGTCAGTGAGGAGAGATGTTATTTCTGATCTGCACTGACTGTGGTGCCCTGATAATGAAGTCAGGGATCCAGTAACAGAAAGAGGTACAGAGGCTCAGAGCTTGGATCTTGTTGATTAGTACTATGTGTATGATGTTGTTGAATGCTGAGCTGTAATCAGTAAACAGCAGCCTGGTGTAGGTATTGCAATTGTCCGGGTGGTCCAAGGCGGAGTGGGGAACCAGTGAGGGTGCATCCACTGTAGACGTATTGTGGTGATAGACAAACTGGAGTGAGTTCAGGTCCTTGCTTAGACAGGGGTTCTTTTGGCCATGACCAACCTCTTAAAGCACTTCATCATAGTAAATGTGAGTACAACTGGTTGATAGACATTGAGGCAGCTCAACCTGTTCTTCTTGGGCACTGGTATGATTATCATCCTTTTGAAGCAGGTGAAGTCCTCCAACTACAGCAGGTGAGAGATTGAAGGTGTCCTTGGACACTCCTGGCAGTTGATTGGCTCAGGTTTTCAGTGCCTGACCAGGTACGCCATCATGGCCTGATGTCTTGAAAGATGTTCTGACATCAGCTTCTGAGACTTCAGGATCACCAGATGCTGCAGGGATTTGCACAGGTGTAATTTTATTTTCCCTTTCAAAGTGTGCATAAAAGGCATTGAACTCATCTGGGAGTGAAGTATCATAGCCTGATGCTATGTTTCTGCAAACCCTGACAGAGCTGACTTGCATCTGATTCTGTCTCTAAGAACCTCCCCAAACTCCACCACGGAGGTTTTCATTTAAAGTCACCTCCCCAAGAAAACTGTTATATCTGATTCATGGTAAGCAATGTCCCAAACACAAACGTGCACAAATATGCAAACAAGCTTGCAGATAACATTTGTCCGCATAGTTAGTCTGTCACTCTCTCTCTCTCTCTCTCTCTCTCTCTCTCTCTCTCTCTCTCTCTCTCTCTCTCTCTCTCTCTCTCTCTCTCTCTCTCTCTCTCTCTCTCTCTCTCTCTCTCTCTCTCTCTCACCTCTCTCTCTCTGTCTCTCTCTGTCTCTCTCTCTCCTCCTTTATTCAAGCTGTTAGTATTAGCCCCATAGATAGGGGAGTCACAGACGATTTGGGAATTGTAATATTGTGCTTGAAACCGACGTTAAGATTTAATTCAGAAGATTAGGAGCTGAAGGTGATATCCACTTGTCTTTCAAATCAATTTCATTCTGATGCTAGTTGCAAATAGTCCATCAGTAACATCCATCAAAGCAACTTATCTCCTCACTAAGCACTAATCTTGTGCTCCTAAGATTGAAATCAGCCATGATCGAAAGACACAACAGATTTGATGGGGAAGATAGCTCAATTCTGTTCCTTTTCTTATGGTCTGTTAGGAGTTCAGTGCTGGCCATGCAAACTGCACCTGAAATAGGTTGACTGACTGCACTTAGTGATAGGAATTAAGCCCTGATAGATGACTCTGACATTGGTCCACTTATCTTGCCAGTGGATTTAGAGAATATTGCAGAGTTAGAGTTGAAGACACCTCTCCAGTGCTTGAAGGTGCTTTCTGCAAATGTCCAAGTAGGGAAAAAAAAGGCTGCTGCCAAATAGATCGTAAATGGCTTACAAAGTTTTGAAATTTTGATTGTCATACTTCCTATGCCTCAGAAGGTAAAAGTCTGTTCCAGTGCACTGGATATGATGTCCATCTTCACTGAAAGGTAGCTTTGAAATTATGGGATGTGGTTCACATCTTATGGGTCTCACAACAGATCTTTAGTGTGAGAGATAATGTTGCACAATAGCTGCAAGTTAGTAAGGGACCTATATCTCAAAGATGATGAGTAGAAGATCCATCCTCTTGAGCAATTAAATATTATATTTAATACTAGGCCACCTGCAAAAAAGGGAAAAATTGCCCTTTGAGCAGCATCTAATTTGGACCAGCATGAGAGCCTCCCAGGGTCAAGGCTGAATGAGTCTGTATTCTTAGGTGACTGATGAGGGTAACAAATGAACCTTAGATTCCACCAAAGGTGAGGCAGGAAGTGAGCAGGTGAATTGACAACTTTTTAAACTGGTGTGTCCATCTTCCATTTACATTTGGCCTCCATTTACAAGATAACCCCATTTGTATACACAAAATATTGCAAATGCTAGAATCTGGAGCACAGAATAAACCTGCTAGAAGATCTTAGCAGGTGAAGCAGCATCTGAGAGGGAAAAGTATTTGTCGACAAGTGGTTTAGAACATTCATCATAGTGGAGGGAGAAGATATAAAAGGCAAATTAAAAGAAGAGAGGGGGGAGTGGAAAACACTACAACTTACAATATATTTGCATATGTGTTAAATTTATTTTAGTGAAAATTGGAAAGATTCAGATTTAGATTCAGTTTCAGTTTATTGTCATTTAGAAACCACAAATGCAATGCAGTTAAAAAATGAGACAACGTTCCTCCAGAATGATATCACAAAAGCATATGACAAAACAGACTACACTAGAAAATCCACATAACATTTGGCAATCCCCAATCCAGAGTCCGGAGAGGCTGCTGTGTATTAATATCACCACTACCGTCTTAGCGCATTCCCCGGAAAGGAGCTCCAAATCCACCAGACAAAACAAGACCAAAAACTAAAGCTACAAGACCTGCACAAAACAACATAGTTACAACATATAGTTACAACAGTGCAAACAATAGCATAATTGATTAAAAAAAACAGACCATGGGCACAGTAAAAATAGTCCAAAGATGTTAAAGGACTATAAGTTCAAAAGAAATCACAACACAGTTCCCACAAGTCCCGAGGGTCCCGACAGACTTGCCATCCCACGCCGGCAGCAGAAGGGAATACCCCCGCTATGGACTTCCATGGTGCCACCCGACTGAGCCTTGCAGGTGCAGCAGACAATGAAAGCTCAATCGAAACCAGCCCTTGCAGACGCAGCACACACCGAGAACGACTTGAGCACAGCGGACTCCGAGTCCATTGAACCTCTGAGCTGACGACCATCCCCTCCGGCACAGCTTCTCCGAGCACCATCCTCTGCCGAGCGTATTAAGACGGCCCTGCCAACGGCCATCGGCAACGACCTCGAGGACTGGGGGTCCTGTTCTTCCCAGCAGAGTCCCGGATCTCACAGCAGCAGCAGCAACGAAGAAGGTCTTCCTGGAGATTTCCAGATGTTCCTGCGTGCTCCCACGTCCATTTTCAATCGATGGACTAAATTCCACAGCTATTTCACCTTGGGACTAGTCACAGCATTAACTTCATTCACAGTGTTCTGGAAATTCCAACCATTCCAGACCTAATTTCTCTTACAGAAAAGAAATTAAAGGATCATTTCCAACCTTCTCAGTGCCATGGATCTTTTGCTGTCATAGGGAATTAGAATTGGAATTGAAATTGTTTTATTTTTGTCACAGGTACTGTGAAAAGCTTATCTGTCAGACCGTTCATACAGAACAAATAATTACACCATACACTGAGGTAGAACAAGGTAAAACAATAACGAAGTGTAACAGCTACAGAGGAAGTGTAGAGCAGGTAGAAAATAAGGTGGCAAGATCATGATGAAGTAGATTGTGAGTTCAAGAGTCCATTGACTGTAGTAGGGAAACATTTAATAGTCTTATAATGGTGGGGTGGAAGGTGTTGTTGAGCTGGTGATACATATTTACAGGCTTTTTGTGGAAGGGAAGAAGAGAGAGTGTCTGAGGTGGGTGAAGTTTTTGATATGGTGCCTGGTGTACTGAGGCAGCGAGAAGTACAGACAAAGTCAATGGAGGGGAAGCTGTTTCCATGATACGTTGAGCTGTGTCCACAGCTCTGAGTTTCTTGTAGTCACGAACAGAGCTAATGCTATACCAGGCCATGATGCATCCAGACAGGATGCATCCAATAGTGCATTGATAAAAAATGGGTTTTCTAAATTCCAACTTTGGATGGAGCACATGGTCAACCTTTACTAATTATCAGTTATCTGAACTGAAGATCAACTCATATCCGTACTTAAACCTAATGATTATGATGATGTTAATTTGATTCCTATTCCTAGATGCAGTGTTAAGTTCAAATGTAAGTTAGTTTTAAGACAGATGAACTATGATATAAACAAATTCCAGACAACAATAGTAAAATCAGTTTCTGAATGGATTTATTAGCTTGAGATAAAAGATTAGCCATGATCACATTGAATAAGGAACTTGCACATGGGCTTGACTCACCTGAGAATGATTTCAGTCAAACATCTAGCTATGGACCCATTGTAGGTGAAATTTTTGAATGACTGAGATTTGATGAACCCACAGACAATGAGAGCAGTCCTGTGATGGCTTCATGAAATAGGCACCATTGTGAACTCCTGTCTGCACATGAACCTAAAAATATGTTTTGGAATTTTTTAGATGGATCCTTTCATTGGCAAGGTATAGAAGGATCTAGTCCTAATGTGGGCAAATAGGATTAGCAGAGCAGGGCAGAATAGGTCAAAGTGAAAATGCTGGGCCCCTTTCTGTACTGTACAAATCTATGCCTGATCAAATACAACTTGTCCCTTATCAAATACAGCTTACTCCAGCCTATCTCTAGACCATGAATGAAGTGAAATGATAGACTACTCACTTCTGCACTTGGAATGCATTCAGCTGTGAGGTCCTTCTGATTGACAAGGGAAATAACTCAGTACATATTCTGCAAAAGAAATATTCAGTTTGCTGCATGCACTGAGTCAAAAATGTCGATGGGTGAAGCAGCTGATCTGAGACAGGATTTACTGTTCTGTGCTGCAAGTGTGAAGCTTCACCTAATGTCACGCTGTGCCATCGCCTGACTCTGCAATAAACAAATATTGGTAAAATATTAATATTCGAAATAAAACTTGCTGTTGAAAAGTCCACAGAGACAACTATAAGAAAATAATATTCTTTAAATAGTTAAAATTTCCAAAGAGTTTAATCAAACACCAAGGCTAGACAAACTTGACACTTGAGTGTCAGAGGTTCAGGGAAGACATGACAGAGGTACTTCAAATTATGAGCGACATAGTTACGGTAGACAGTCAAAATCTCTTCCCCAGAGTAGAAATGTCAGACACCAGAAGACAGACTGTTAAGGTTTGTGGGCAGAGGAGTGGGAGTTGGAGAGTTTCAAGATGGCATAAGGGGCAAGGTTTTTTGTATGCAGACTGTGGTAGGTTCCTGGAATAGTTGTGGAAACAGATAGTTTGGTAGAATTTAAGAAGCTTTTTGATAGATACATGAATATGAAGGGAATGGAGGGATATAAGGATATGGATGATAGACAGGAGCAGGGCATTTAGTAAAGATTGGCATTATGATCGGCACAACATTGTGAGCTGAATGGCCTGTCCATTGCTATGATTCTCTATGTTTTATGTTCTATGTAAAACTCACTCTGAGTTACAAACTAGGATATTAGGATGGATTTCCTCCAGTGCGGTCGCACAGAAAGGTTTTTGAGTGTGACTTTCAGGCTCAGCCAGTAAGTGCTTGTCTAGGGGAATACAACTTCTGGCCCTGCCAAACTGAGAAATCTCGTTTGTGTGGATGCTGTGTGATGTGTTGCCCTGTTACAAATCCACACCGCAAAATATCCAACAGTATACCATATGCAATTAACTGATTGAACTTCATAAATCTTAATCTGAATATAGGGTTAGTTAAGAAAATAAGAAGAAAAAGGGCCCATTTTAAGAGAAAAAGTCAAAAGTGCACATTGGAGTTCACAAATATGGCCATCCGTCAACAATCGACCTCCTCCGTGAGTCGCCGACCTTTGGACCCTCACTCCTGGTCCACTCTGTCTGGTGGTCTTCCAGCTCTCTCCACATGCTTTGGTCCTCTCGCCGACCAAAGACCGTGAATCTCTCTTCCAGACTCACAAGAGAGAACAACAGCATTCCAAACCCTGTTATCTCTAGTGAAACCTTACAGCATGTTACACGAGCATCTCAAATTATGAGAAAGCTGAGGAGAACACAAAGAAATTCATCCTTGTATCAAAATATGCCAACATTACAGAATGCAGTGGATCCATGCCAGCTTATTCAGAGCAGTGGTGTCTGTGTGCATATAGTAGGAAGGATTGAATATGTATGCATTATAATTCATAGGGTGGACTTTATTTCTGCCAGTGGGGGGAGGGAGATTGTTGTTCATCGCCACTTACGCACGTTGGGGAGGGGAGCTGCGGGGGTGGAATTTGGGGTTCTAACATTTAACTGTCATTCATTCTTTGGGGCACTCCTCTGTTTTCGTGGATGGTTGCGAAGAAAAAGCATTTCAGGATGTATATTGTATACATTTCTCTGACATTAAATTGTACCTTTGAACTTTTGACTTTTCTGTGGCTGTACATAATAACCATACACAATTATGAAACATGCCATCATATGAAATAAACGGGCTTTATTTTGAGCCTGTCTTTAACTAGAATGATGATGGCAGTATCAGAGAAGCGGATAGTGTGCTATTGCAAATAGCATGGAGAGAGTCAAGAGAATAAGCACCCTACCTCATTAGTCCTGGATTGGAGATATTGGGACTTCATTGCCAGAGTGATGCCAGTCATCATTGGCACATTACATGTATAAAAGCAGTCACTTTAAAAAACTGTGCATGGTGCAAAATTCAGTCAATGTTCAATGTTACACAAGAGAGACTGCAAATGCTGGAAATCTGGAGTAAGATACACCAAGTGCTGGAGGTATTCTGCAGATTAGGTAGTATCAATGGAGGGAAATAAACAGTTGACATTTCAGCTGAGATACTGCTGAGTGCCTCCAGTGACTCAGTATGACTAATGTTATTCCTTTATTTTTCTTTGCATGCCATGTTAAAACACAATATTTGTGTTCAATTCTACTGAAAATATAATAGTTGAATTTTTATTCTCCTGAGACTTTAGGATTATATTGAAAGAAACTTTTGTGTTATTATTTGTGCATAATATGGAACTTCAGTACCCAGTGCATGTGCTTCACCCAGAATCGAAAGCTATAATGGTGACCTGATTGTGCGGACATGGTGTTGAGCGGTTCAGTAATAAAGTGTTCTAATATAACCCCACACCAAGTTTGTCTTTATTAAGAACAAATGTGACATGGTGTCAAAAGACAGAGTGAGGTCTAAACATGGAGAATAAATGAATACCATGTGCAATTGAGAAAGAGAGAGTACATGTACGAAAGATGCTAGCAGCAAGTACGACAGAGAGAGGCTGGCCAGTGAGGCAAGAGAGCACATTGTTCCCAAAGTTCAGCAGCCACCAGATTCATCAGGAGAACTTCAGGTGAGAGGCTGAGAGTTCCCATCACGGATAACTAAGTCCTCATGAACTAATGACTGGAAACACTTCAAGCAGAGATTCAATATACACTTAATTGCTCATGGAGTGGGAGCGACCAATGAAAAATTGAAAGCATTTATTTTTCTGCATGTAACTGGTGATAATGCTTTGGACATCTATAACAGCTTTCAAACTGATAAGACAGACTTTACATGTTAAACTCTGACAACAAAATTTGAGGAGTATTTTGTCTGAAGTAAAAACACCATGTTTGAGAGAAATAAGTTGCTTTCCTGTGACCAGAAGCAAGTTGTTAGCTTTGAGCAATACTTAGCTGAGTATCACAATTGACTAAGCCCTGTGAATTTGGAGATTTGAGAAAATTTCTGGTTAGAGACAGAATAACTTTCAGAATTTTAGATAATGCACTTAGAGAAAGACAGCTGTGTAAAAAAGATTGATACTGGAAATGGTTGTGATTATGTGTAGAGCAGCAGAGAACACACAAACACAAGCAAAGGAGCTGCACGGGGCAGACACAACAGGTCGAGGAACCAACTAGAGAGCAGGCCATTCTAGATTGGATATTGAGCAATGAGGAAGGGTTAGTTAGCAATCTTTTCGTGTGAGGCCCCTTGTGTAAGAGTGACCATAATATGGTGGAATTCTTCATTAAGATGGAGAGTGACATAGTTAATTCAGAAACAAAGGTTCTGAACTTAAAGAAGGGTAACTTTGAAGGTATGAGACGTGAATTAGCTAAGATAGACTGGCAAATGACACTTAAAGGGTTGACGGTGGATATGCAATGGCAAGCTTTTAAAGATTGCATGGATGAACTACAACAATTGTTCATCCCAGTTTGGCAAAAGAATAAACCAGGGAAGGTAGTGCACCCGTGGCTGACAAGGGAAATTAGGGATAGTATCAAGTCCAAAGAAGAAACATATAAATTAGCAAAAAAAGTGGCACACCTGAGGACTGGGAGAGATTCAGAGACCAGCAGAGGAGGACAAAGGGCTTAATTAGAAAAGGGAAAAAAGATTATGAGAGAAAGCTGGCAGGGAACATAAAAACTGACTGTAAAAGATACGTGAAAAGAAAAAGATTGGTCAAGACAAATGTAGGTCCTTTACAGTCAAACAGGTGAATTGATCATAGGGAACGAAGACATGGCAGACCAATTGAATAACTACTTTGGTTCTGTCTTCACTAAGGAGGACATAAATAATCTTCCGGAAATGGTAAGGGACCGAGGGTCTAGTGAGATGGAGGAACTGAAGGAAATACATGTTAGTAGGGAAGTGGTGTTAGGTCATTTGAAGGGATTAAAGGCAGATAAATCCCCAGGGCCAGATGGTCTACATCCCAGAGTGCTTAAGCAAGTAGCCCAAGAAATAGTGGATGCATTAGTGATAATTTTTCAAAACTCCTTAGATTCTGGATTAGTTCCTGAGGATTGGAGGGTGGCTAATGTAACCCCACTTTTTAAAAAAGGAGGGAGAGAGAAACTGGGGAATTATAGACCGGTTAGTCTGACATCGGTGGTGGGGAAAATGCTAGAGTCGGTTATCAAAGATGTGATAACAGCACATTTGGAAAGAGGTGAAATCATCGGACAAAGTCAACATGGATTTGTGAAAGGAAAATCATGTCTGACGAATCTTATAGAATTTTTTGAAGATGTAACTAGTAGAGTGGATAGGGGAGAGTCAGTGGATGTGGTATATTTAGATTTTTAAAAGGCTTTTGACAAGGTCCCACACAGGTGATTAGTGTGCAAACTTAAAGCACATGGTATTGGGGGTATGGTATTGATGTGGATAGAGAATTGGTTGGCAGACAGGAAGCAAAGAGTGGGAGTAAACGGGACCTTTTCAGAATGGCAGGCAGTGACTAGTGGGGTACCGCAAGGCTCAGTGCTGGGACCCCAGTTGTTTACAATATATATTAATGATTTAGATGAGGGAATTAAATGCAGCATCTCCAAGTTTGCGGATGACACAAAGCTGGGCGGCGGTGTTAGCTGTGAGGAGGATGCTAAGAGGATTCAGGGTGACTTGGATAGGTTAGGTGAGTGGGCAAATTCATGGCAGATGCAATTTAATGTGGATAAATGTGAGGTTATCCACTTTGGTTGCAAGAACAGGAAAACAGATTATTATCTGAACGGTGACCAATTAGGAAAAGGGGAGATGCAACGAGACCTGGGTGTCATTGTACACCAGTTATTGAAGGTGGGCATGCAGGTACAGCAGGCGGTGAAAAAGGCAAATGGTATGTTGGCATTCATAGCAAAAGGATTTGAGTACAGGAGCAGGGAGGTTCTACTGCAGTTGTACGAGGCCTTGGTGAGACTGCACCTAGAATATTGTGTGCGGTTTTGGTCCCCTAATCTGAGGAAAGACATTCTTGCCATAAAGGGAGTACAGAGAAGGTCCACCAGATTGATTCCTGGGATGGCAGGACTTTCATATGAAGAAAGACTGGATCGACTAGGCTTATACTCACTGGAATTTAGAAGATTGAGGGGGGATCTTATTGAAACGTATAAAATTCTAAAGGGATTGGACAGGCTAGATGCAGGAAGATTGTTTCCATTGTTGGGGAAGTCCAGAACGAGGGGTCACAGTTTAAGGATAAAGGGGAAGCCTTTTAGGATCGAGATGAGGAAAAACTTCTTCACACAGAGAGTGGTGAATCTGTGGAATTCTCTACCACAGGAAACAGTTGAGGCCAGTTCATTGGCTATATTTAAGAGGAAGTTAGATATGGCCCTTGTGGCTAAAGGGATCAGGGGGTATGGAGAGAAAGCAGGTAGAGGGTTCTGAGTTGGATGATCAGCCATGATCATACTGAATGGCGGTGCAGGCTCGAAGGGCCAAATGGCCTACTTCTGCACCTATTTTCTATGTCTATGTTTCTAGGTCATACAGAGAAAATATTGGAGCAGTGCACAAGGCATTTTCCAAAGCAACAGCAAGTGAAGAGGAAGGCTCAAATGGCAAATGCAGCAGACACAGAGGTCGACACATCCCAAAGATGAGTCCTGCTTCTGAAAAGTCCAGCAATAATTGTGGGAAGAAGAATCATTTTGCAAAGTGTCACAAAGCTGGTGGTGCTTATTGAATACTTTGCCTCAGTATTCACAATGGAAAAGGATCTTGGCAATTGTAGGGATGACTTACAACTTGAGCATGTAGATATTAAGGAAGACGATGTGCTGGAGCTTTTGGAATGTGTAATTGGATAAGTCACTGGGACTGGATGAGAAGATGAGATGTACCCCAGGCTACTGTGGGAAGTGAGGGAGGAGATTGCTGAGCCTCTGGTGATGATCTTTGCATCATCAATGGGGATGGGAGAGGTTCCGGAGGATTGGAAGATTGCAGATGTTGTTCCCTTATTCAAGAAAGGGAGCAGACATAGCCCAGGAAATTATGGACTAATGAGTCTTACTTCAGTGGTTGATACAGTTCTTTGTAAGCACTCAAACCATCCTGCAAATATGCCCTAAACTTAGATACCCTTTCAAAATTAAAGTCATACTTTTCTTCAATCATTGCAGCATTGTCAATCGTAGCGAAAATCTCATGCAATTGCTTCAAGTTCAGTTCCTGGACAACTTCACTTTTGCTACTGCGTTCAGTTTTGATTGCTATCCTTTCCTCTTGCAATTGCATCAGCTCTTCATCTGTTGCTTCTTGGTCATGGGATGCCAAAACGTCTTCAATTTCATCTTCGTCAACTTCCACAAGCCCAGACTCCTTAGCCAAACTCACTATGTCCTTACTTCGTTCACCATGATCGAAACGCTTAATTATGTCTAGTAATACCCTTACGAGCTCTTTTTGGCTTTTCCGATACCTTAGAACTCATCTTGCTAACGGATGTACAAAATAAATCGACATGAAGCACAGGTGCTCACAGCAATGTGTTTAAGCAATGCCGGCTAGAATGAAGTTCCGGGGGAGGAGCTCGGCTGCTCGGGGCACGCGCTACCTTTTCTCATAACAGTGAAAACACCTTCTGTTAGCGAAAACAGGTAACTAATGTAGGTCTTTCGTAACAGCGAGGTGTTGTGAAGCGAACGTTCAAAAAACGGGGGACACCCGTAGTTGAAAATTTGAAAAAAAAGAAGAGACCAACTACGGAATGCAGGTATCTTTGTTGGAAAGGATTATTATTCTTTGCAGGTTTATGAGGATCTAGTATTCTGTTCATTTTACTTTTAAGGGCGTAGATGTGTTATTATGTGTGCATAATAAAGAACTTCGGTTCCCTGTGAACAGTGTGTGGGGTTCATCTAATGCCGGAAGCTATGATGGTGACCTGGTTGAGCGGGTACAGTGTTGAGCAGTTCAATAATAAGATGTTCTGACATAAACCCATGCCAATTATGTCTTTATTAAGAACAGACATGACAGTGATAACCCAAAAACTAGAAAACTGATTAAAGCTGACTGGTAATGTCACAAAAACTATCACAGCCTTGGCAAAGTGACAGAAGTGATGTAATTCTTTTATAATAAAACTCTAAAACATACTGAGTGTGGCTTCAGTTTTGATATCTTTCATTCCAAAGTAAAATGTGGTCATATAAATTTGTAAAGGGCACAAATAACTGAGTAAATAAAACTGCATGTTCTTCTTCTTCTTCTTGGGCGCTTAGCTCCTTGTGGAGCATAGGCCATTGATTACCTATCATCTCCATCATTCAAAGCTGATGGTATGGTTGGAGTTCATCAATCTTTCTGTAATCCTCTTTCAATATTTTTATTAGTTTCTGCATAAAAGAATGCAGAGTACAAGGAGATATATATTATAAGTCAAAAAAAATAAAATGGTACCAAATACATTGTATTCATAAAAATTAAATTAAATTGTAATATTGAAATATAATTTTGTTATACAGAAAAAATATCCAAACTCACTACCAAAGTCAGAGCTATTAGGAAAAGCAAGAAAAAAGGGGGAGAAGACCCTTATCATATAATAAAATATATTATTAGCCACCAGCTGTACTTTAACAACAAATCAAAGGTTTTGAAAATAACTCAAAAATGGTCCCCACAATGTATAAAAGTCTTGGCTAGATTCAAAAACTGAACATCGGAACTTCTTTAAATTAAGCATGACATAACATCCCGTAACCATTGAGCATGAGTAGGCGGATCAGCATCCTTCTGTTTAAGCAAGAGTGCCCTCCTAGCTAGAAGAGAAGGAAAAGCCAAAATATGCAAATCAGATGTCTCCAAAATAAAGTCTTTTCCTTCAGCAATACCAAATAATGCGGTCAAATGGTTAGGCTTAAAATTTACCTTGAAAAGTACCAAGAATCCAATTGCATATTATCAGAGGATAAAATCCCACACAAAGTAGAACACTTCGCCTTCAATGAAAATTGTAGATGGGAAAGTAGATTAAGTGTCCACAAAACAACCAGGACTCTCAATATGAAATGTTAACTACAAGGCTACATACACCCCATGAATCACCAACATAATAATCAGTTCGCAAAATAGACTTGATAATCGACAGATCATCCTTTTTATCATCTTACAATTTTCATAGAAATCAAAATCATGCAGGATTTACAAGAAACTGATTATTCCTTTGTGAGATTAACGGCAGGCATTACAGATTAAAATCATCTACAAGGTACTCTTTCACCAGCTTAGAATGACCTAGAGGACTAGATGGACTTCATATTTTTATAATGCATTTTCCTTCCAAAATTACTTCACAGTCACAAATTACTTGCAAAATACATTCACTTTTGTTTATAAACTAATTCACAACAAACCAATTTTTCAATGCCAAACTAAGTTTAATGGGAACAGTTTAGGAATAGGTCACAGTGTTTCAAAATCTCAGGTAAGCTTTCAGTTTGTTGCCCAGTTGTGCCAGTCTATTTGAGTGATTTCAGCCCCAATCCTGAGGGGTTATGCTCCATGATGTCTGTGGGTTTGGTATGGATCTTTCCTGGCCACCTTCTGAAAACTTCACTATGCTTTGATAAGACTGCTGTGGTTTGCTAAGTTGTGATACACTACTTACCAATCGGTGGTGGATTCCTGTTCACTCATGTTTCCACCGGGACCAGAAGTCCACTCTAATGTTCAGCCTATGTTACCTCCAGTCTGGCAGTAAGGTTACAATGATCACAGCCATCAAGCTGTCAATCACAGGTGATATGTGTGTGAAAGTATTCGACCGCTAAGTTTCTACTATCAACATATTCATTGAGGCATATGACCGAACAGCCATGGCACTGGACATCTCCATAACAAAGGTTCTCTACCAACCTGGCCAAATGTTCAACACTGCCATTGAAGAATGAAGGACAATTTCAAATCCTGTAAAATACAAGCTATTTCTCATAACTTAGAGTCCCTTTTCAGCAAAGGTGACATCAGAGATGCAATTCATATTATCTCCACTTCTTGCTGCCATGTGTTCTCATGATGATTGTTGACTTTCATCAGTCAAGGATTTGAGTATGGGAGTTGGGACATTGTGTTGCAGTTGTATAAGTCATTGGAGAGGCCTCTCTGGGAAACTGTTGGAAAGGTATGGATAACTTGGAAAGAATGCAGAAAAGATTTACAAGGATGTTGCCAGGACCGGCAGACCAGAGAAACTGGCTAGACTAAGTCCTTATTCCTCGGAACACAGGAGAATGAAGGGAAACCTCATAGAAGTGTTTGAAATTTTAAGGCATTGATAAGATGGATGGTAACAGACTTTTCCCCTGGAGTCTAAAACTAGGGGGCATAGATTTAGGATGAGAGTGGATATATTTAAGAAGGACCTTATATATATTAAAAGTGAGGGAACTTTTTCACACAGAGGGTGGTGAGTATATAGAACAAGCTGTCAGAGGAAGTGGTTGAGGCAGATATAATAGGATCATGGTTTTGTGAGATTTTAACAAGGCCTTTCTGAAAAAATCATTAAGCAATTACCATCAACAGATCACTTGCAATACCAGAGGAAAGAACACACTAGACCATTGCTACACCACCATCAAGAGTGCCTACCATGCTATTCCATGCCCTCACTTTGGGAAGTCTGATCACCTAGCTGTACTACTCCCTGAGTATAGGCAGAGACTGAGGACTGCAGCACCAGCAGTGAGGACCAAGAAGGTCTGGACAAGGGAAGCACAGGAGCACCTACAGGACTGCTTTGAATCGGTGGACTGGACCATATCCAAAGATTCATCTTTCAATCTGGATGAGTATGCTACAGTTTTAGCTACTTCATTAAAACCTGTGTGGATGAGTGTGTGCCTACAAAGACTTACTTTATATTCCCAAACCAAAAGCCGTGGATGAACCAGGAGTTATGTCTTCTCCTGAAAGCTAGATCTGTGGCATTCAAGTCTGTTGACCCAGGCCTGTACCAGAAAACCAGGTATGATTTGCGGAGGGCTATTTCAAGGGCGAAGAGACAATTACGAATGAGCTTGGAGGTGATATCAGATGTACGGCAACTCTGGCAGGGTCTGCAAGACATTACTTCTTACCAAGCGAAACCCGTAAGTATGATTGGTGGCGATGTTTCACTACCAGATGAACTCAACGCCTTCTATGCACGCATTAAAAGGGAGAACACAACAACAGCTGTGAAGATCCCTGCTGCACCTAATGACCCTGTGATCTCTGTCTCAGAGGCCGATGTTAGACTGTCTTTAAAGACAGTGAACCTTCGCAAGGCAGAAGGTCCTGATGGAGTACCTGGTAAGGCTCTGAAAACCTGTGCCAACCAACTAGCAGGAGTTTTCAAGGACATTTTCAACCTCTCACTGCTACGGGCTGAAGTTCCCACATGCTTCAAAAAGGCAACAATTATACCAGTGCCTAAGAAGAATAATGTGGGCTGCCTTAACGACTATCACCTGGTAGCACTTACATCAACAGTGATGAAATGCTTTGAGAGATAGGTTATGGCTAGACTGAACTCCTGCCTCAGCAAGGACCTGGACCCATTGCAATTTGCCTATCACCACAATAGGTCAACAGCGGACACAATCTCAATGGCTCTTCACACGGTTTTAGACCACCTAGACAACACAAGCACTTATGTTAGGATGCTGTTCATTGATGATAGCTCAGCATTTAATGCCATCATTCCCACAATCCTGATTGAGAAGTTGCAGAACCTGGGCCTCTGTACCTCCCTCTGCAATTGGATCTTCGATTTTTCAACCAGAAGACCACAGTCTGTGCAGATTGGTGATAACATATCCTCCTTGCTGACGATCAACACTGGCGCACCTCAGGATGTGTGCTTAGCCCACTGCTCTACTATCAGTATACACATGACTTTGTGGCTAGGCATAGCTCAAATACCATCTACAAATTTGCTGACAATACAACCATTGTTGGTAGAATCTTAGGTGGTGACGATAGGGCATACAGGAGTGAGATATGCCAACTAGTGGAGTGGTGTCACAGCAACAACCTGTCAGTAAGACAAAAGAGCTAATTGTGGATTTCAGGAAGGGTAAGATGAAGGAGCACATACTAATCCTCATAGAAGGATCAGAAGTGGAAAGAGTGAGCAGCTTCAAGTTCCTGGGTGTCAAGACCTCTGAGGATCTAACCTGGTCCCAACGTATCGATGTAGTCATAAAGAAGGCAAGACAGCGGCTGTACTTTATTAGGAGTTTGAAGAGATGTGGCATGTCAACAAGTACACTCAAAAACTTCAATAGTTGTACTGTAGAGGCTACATCATTGTCTGGTATGGAGGGGCTACTGCACAGGACTGAAATAAGCTGCAGAAGGTTGTAAATCTAGTCAGCTCCATCTTGGGCACTAGCTTACAAAGTACCCAGGACACCTTCAGGGAGCGGTGTCTCAGAAAGGCAGTGTCCATTATTAAGGACCTCCAGCACCCAGGGTATGCCCTTTTCTCACTGTTACCATCAGGTAGGAGATACAGAAGCCTGAAGGCACACACTCAGTGATTCAGGAACAGCTTCTTCCCCTCTGCCATCTGATTCCTAATTGGAGTTTGAAGTTTTGGACACTACCTCACTTTTTTAAATATACAGTATTTCTGTTTTTGCACATATTAAAAAATCTATTCAATATATGTAATTGATTTACTTGTTTATTTATTATTATGTTTTATTTTATTTATTATTATTGTTTTCTCTCTCTCTCTGCTAGATTATGTATTGCATTGAACTGCTGCTGCTAAGTTAACAAATTTCATGTCACATGCAATGATAATAAACCTGATTGATTCTGATTCTGATTCTGACCATATAAGAAGCACTTGGATAGGTACATGGAGGGAAGAGGCTTCGAAGGGTATGGGCTGAACACAAGAAACTGGGACTAGTTGGATAGGCATTGAGGTGGGCTTGGACTGGTTGAGCAAAGGGGTCAGGATCAATGCTGTTTTGCGCCATAACTCTGCGACACCATCAATGGAATGTTCAACGACCTGAGAAATAGGTAGAAGCTGAATATTTTATGCTGAATGGTTCACTCTCTGATTCCTCAAATGTTGTACAAGTACAAGGCAACAGTCATGACGGTCACGGCAGCCAGGACAAAGCAATTCTCCTGTTTAACAGCTCACCAACACCTTAAACATTCACTTCCTCCATTAATACCCATTGCGTTTGCAATGTGCACCTGCTAAGGCGTGTACTATAGTAACTCACTTTCATTTCTTGACCTAGAGCCACTAGCTCTCCCATTGAGATCTAGTCCATGAGAACAATGCCACCTCCAGGTTCTCCTCCATGATGTATGTCTTATTTTTCTTGCAAACGTCTATCACTGTACTGTAATATTCTATGAACCAGCAAAGTGACACCTCCTTTATCTGCAGCTGTGGTTCCACCGTCCTCTTCCCAAGAACAACTCAAGATGAGCAATAACTGATAACCCTGCCAATGGTGTTCAGTTCCCTAGAATAAGGTGAAAAATGAAATAATTTGTGCATATAAATGTACTGCTAAGTGAATCTGGGACTTGGGATTTGGCATGAAGCCTAAATGATATTACAAAATCATTTTATTTTTCATTTTCTTTTAATATGATGCTGGACAATAGCCAAAAAGGTATTGATTTATTTTCTTTCACTTCCTTTTTTGTGAGATTTGAATACAAGCTTGCATTCCCCTCCTGTAGAACATACCACTCTTTGCTATGATGGCTGGTGTGCCCTATTATGCAAGTGGTCAATATACCTTTTTTAATGTTGCAAACATCTGTGGCATTCAGTGATTTGACCATCTGCTTATCCTGCATACTCTGATAAGTCACTTGCATCAGAAAGGTTGGCCCTTTGAATTTCCATCTCTGATATGAAAATGATCTCAGCCTCCTTCTTGAAAATGTGACTCATTAGCACATAGCCTTTGTTTTCCATTTTGGAAATGATGTACTTCATTAACTTTCTAGGTAATTTCTCTCTTGTGAGAATCAAGATAAAGTGCATAGCTAGTCATGAATCAGAAATCAGCTAGAGTTAGATTTGAGCCTAGCTTCCAGGTGGATAAGATATTTCTAAAGAGATTACAGTACGTTTTGGCAAGTAAATGTTAATAAGTGAAAAATTCGTGAATATTTATCTATTTGACAAGTGCCAAAATAATGACATTGTTCTATTCATTTGGTTCAAAGGAATTTTTCTTCTGTCACAGGAACAGTGTGAACAGTTGGATAATCAGGTTATTTGTGCTTACTTGCTGTTAATAGTTACATGAAAATCATCTCTGTGCATTGATTATAATTTTAACAAAACTGTGTGGAAATGCAAGCTACGCTTCCTGTATTGATTTACATGGCAGATTGATAGAACAACATTTCAGGATAAAACCAGAAATAAAGTTAAAATTATCAACCAAATTCATCAATGTTTAAGCAGATTAAAGAGGGCTTATCTGCCATTCCTTTTAACTATTATGAGAATCTCCTTTTTCTAAATCATCTGGAGATTAGTGTTCTGGATTACTACAAGTTATTGCTTCTAATCCTCTTTCACCTGTTCCCAATGAGGCTTCTGCTATTTTCTGGAATTCTTTTGTCTCACTGCAAAACAGTGCCAATTTGAATTAATTTCCTGACAGTTTTGATACAATAAACTGTTTTGGAACATTTAGAGAGATCATCTGAAATGTGCTCCACCAGAGTTTCAGGACTGAAAGTACACTTTTTCAGATAGTGCCCTTTTTTTTGAGATATGTTCTTGATCTGGCATTTCATCTTGCAGAGCACCAATAACAGTGAAATACTTTCAAAGATTAATTTTCAGAATCACTTTCCAGTGGGGTTCCTTGCTCCTTAATTGCAGAGTAAATTCACCGATCAGAGTCAGCTTTGAGGAAAATGCATGAATGACAATCTGACAAATTTAAGAGTGGCTCCCCGATGGAAGTGTAATCTTGTTGAATTTATTACAATGGTCATTATGTCACAAAAAACACTGAAAACACTCCAACAGAACTTTGTTTCAAGAATCAAGGATTATTGATCTGGAACTGAGATTAAAATTTAAATGTATAAGTTAAATAGAAAGAAAGCAGAGAAAATTCATAAAATGCCTGCTAAAATCTGTTCATCTTGTATGTTCCAAAATAAAAGATTTTTTTTCAGTTCAGAGTATGAATAAAGAAAGAATATGAAATAGTAGGGTGATTAGTGAGTGGAAGCAACTTTTGAAACCAGATCCAAAGTGGAGCAATGATTCAGCAATGAATAAAAATGTAAAATAAAGCAATCTTTCCTCAGATTGTTTAGGTACACAGGCAGCCAGTTATTTTTTGTAGGATGTAAAACAGCGAGGATTGATCTTTCTGATATTCCTTTTAACTGTGCATTTCTCCCATGATCAGCCACACTAGCACAAACATTGAAGAACTAGAATCCGTAACACTCTAACATTGTCCAATGGACATCAAGTTGCCCATTCATCCTAATCAACAAAGTGTATTTCTGCTAGTTGCTAACTTTCATGGTGCTTAATAAAGCTTGGGATTTAAAACATAAGGCTAATGAAATTCAGGACTATATGAGCTACAAGATTTAAAAAATCTGTCAATTGTACAATTTGTGTAATAAATTTCTACATTGTTTTTTTAAATAATTTCCAGTCTTTTGAAATCAGAGTTCATATAAACAGTATGTTAGAAGTTAAAACGCCTACCTCTTTGTGTAGAGACATTTCAGTAATATTATTAAGACCATATTTGTTTATCTCTCTGCCAAACAGACTTTAATTTTTGCTAATGTGAATAAAATGACTGTTTCTATTGCAGCTCTTAAGTAATTGTAACAACAACTGATCAGATGATATTTATACTTTATTGGAAAAGAGGGACATGAGCAGGAAATGAACTCCAAATAATTTACTTTCCTTACCCTAATCCAAAACTGAAGTGCTGTGTAGTACAAACTAATAAATTAAAGAAAGTTATAGTATTCTCAGGATGTTGTATATAGGTAACTGAGAGTTTATGAGTCACAATCCAAAATATAAAACAGCACAGTGAAGAATAATTATGATGATTGCTGTAATGTTTTGAACGCTGTTAGGCAGTTCCTATTCATAGGAAATAATTTGATATCCTGAACATCATGCTGCAGATGGGAAACCCATTGTGAAACGGGGTGTGGGAGGGTTAGCAGAGGAGTTGAGAGGATGATTGGTGTGAGTTAGAGGGAATAGGGAGGGATGCAGCAAGAATGATGAACCAGACAAATATATTGTGCACAATATAGTAAGGTACCTTTCAAATTACATCACTTGTTTCTATTTTCATAACATTTTATTTACTTATTATTTACAACATATTATCTCAAACTTTGAATCATATGATAAGTTGGAAACTTTTATTCATTGTACATCTGTGCATTTACTTTTACTAACAGATAACCGACATGCACAAAGAATGAGTCTTGTCTGTCTACATCCCCTGAGTCCACTCCCATTGATTAACAATGACATCGTGAGAGAAGAAATGCATTTTTTTCTGGTGTGATGTGTTTTGCATATGCCATTTTAATTCCCACTTGTCTTTAACTGCAACTGAAAGTCACTTCTGTTTTCTAATTACATCTTCATTCTCAGTCAACATCTCTGTTTGCTTGAATGAAAATGGGAGTCTAACTTTAACCCACAGTGGGTTTCCAGTGAACAATGATGCTGGCAAAGTCACATTCTTTCCTTCCTGTGGTGGAATGTAGCCTTGCTAGTTGTTGGCTAGTGACTTTCAATAATTCACTGCCAGCTGATGTTCTATCTGATAGGGCAGGGGGCAAATATGATTTGGTGGAAAATTCCTTGCCAACCTGGTAAGTGTGGGGATGGAGTTTTTTGGACATCTGGCAGTAAGGGAAGTGTATGAATGTAGGATGAGTGGGATCTGTGCCCCCTATTTCCTTCTGGACTAGCAAGTAAAGTAAAAATAAACCCGGAATGGAATCTTTTGCTTCAGTTCTCCGGAGATGCTGTAGTAGCAGCTGAGTCTCCTGAGGGTTTATAATTCCTTATCCTTCTCGGTAGGGGCGTTCAGATAATTAAGGTTAAATCTCTTCATGAGCCACATGGTGTAACCATCTGAGTTTCAAAGCATACGTCCATCAAAATCTAGCATTTTTTTCACCTAAGGAGGAAAAGAGATGATCAACATTTTGGGTCATGAAGCTGCATCAGGACTGAGAGTGTGGAGGCCAGATAAGCCAGTATAAAGACATGAGGTGAGGTGCGAGGTAGGAGCTGACAGGTGTTAGGTGGAGCCAGGTGAAAATGGGAATGATTGAGCACTGGAATCAGGTAAAAGGAGGAGAGAGTGGCGGTAGAGACAGATTATGGTAAGCAATAAGTGAAGAGGACAAAGGGCTGCAATGTGACAAGTAAGGAAGATGATGAGTGGAACCAGATAAGGGAGGGATGTTGGGCAGCTGAACCAGTGAGGGGAGGAGGGAGATAGTTCATCCTGTGACCAAAGTGTGTGTGAGTTGTGGGCAGGTGAAATTATATGGGGAATGGGAGGCTGGCCAAAGCAATGTGTGGAGGAATTGTTGGCAAGAAGGGGTTGTGAGAGAACCTGCGTCGAACAGAAAGAGGCCATAAATAATTTCACCTCTAAGAATGAGATAATCTGTAATTCCCTCCGAGTCAACCTCCACTTTCTCCCCCCACCCCACTCCACCCAACTTCCTCTGCAGAACAAACTCACAACAATGAGGAAAGGACCAGCTGCCGCATAATGTTGTTCATTAGATGGAGTAGGAAGCTTTAGGCAAACAGCAGGAAATCAATTTCTGGCAACAAGCCAACATGTCAAGCAATGCTTATTTGTTTTTCTCACATCACATCAGCGCAACCCAGCAACCTTCTCCCATTTCTCATTGCACGCACCTACTAACAACAAATGTTCCAAATATATGATGACCAGACTGTTCCATGACTTGGGCTCAGTTGCAAAAGAGGCAGCGTGCTGCCTTTAATGTGGAAAAGTATATTAGGATACCTCATGGATCATGCAGCAAGTAGTACAGGAAGGTCCTTCAGCAAATGAGCTATAGTGAACTAATTAGTCAATGATGCTTAATTAAACTAATCCCTTCTGCCTGTACATGGTCCATTGTCCCTCCCATAGAAGCAAAATGAAAAATAACAATACACAGTAAAGGTACTAGGGGATATGAATTGGAGTTTGATCAAAGAGGTTTAGCAAGGGTTTGAGATGGAATTACAGAGTTTAGGTGTGGGCAGCCGAAAGTGCTACTTAATGGGAGAGCTATTTGCGATTAAACCAAAATTGAAAACTCACAGATATCTCAAAGAATGTGGGGCTGGAGGATGTAAACAAAATGACTGAAATGAGATGGATTTAATGTAAAAATCAATTTGAAAATTATATTGAAAATTTTATGATCAAGGTCTTGGTTAACAGGGAAATGTATTTGGCCTGCAAGTTCTGAGGCACAGGATAGGTTTCAACTAGTAAACATTTGGATGAGATTTTATGAGGAGAAAAAGTTGAGAGGATAACCAGGAATATATTGACACAGTCAAATCTGGAGCAAAGCACTAGCTACTGCTGCATTTACGTTTGTATTCAACATCACATTGATTTTATTCTGATAATTTACTGATTTAGGTATTTAATCTAGTAAGAGCATGTAGTATTAATCAGCCATGATACAGATTCAAATAATTAATCATTGTCTCCTAATTAAAACACACTGTTGGTCCAGTCCATTATTTTAAATTGCCTATAAAACATTGTAATTGGACAAGTCTAATCCATTTAACAAGCTTGTACCAAACAGATCCATTACTTATTCTATATGACTTTTATTAAGTGGACTTGTCAATAATACCACCATACATGGTCCCAAGAAAAATACCTCCTCAGTCATAAATAATAAATTGAAAACAAATAAGACATCATGGCAGTCATCTTCTTTTGTTAATTTCACAAATGATGCTGAAGGAAAACTATAATTCTAATGTTGGTTTCTGCAGTGGGTGTGCTGTGAAATCATTTCAATTCATAGAGCAGCAATAAGAAAATAATTGACTGTTACAGCATTTTGAAATGAAGGGTGAATGAAGTTAAGACTGAATAAATAATGTTTCCTATTTCATGTTTAAATGCAGACGATGTTTTCTTTCATTACATATTATGGATGTTTTTAGTCGTGGAATCAACAGGCTAATTAATCAGGCGTGTGGGTGCAATGATAGTTAAACAATAACAGCATGTGGCTACCTCTAATAGATGACTGGTTAACATATTAACCAAGAGATTAATAATTTGCCATCAGATGAAAATAAGTGTCTGATTATCAATCTAACAAGTGGAAATGAGCTGTGGCCTTCAGAAAGGAGTTCATTTAATGAGACAGAACTAATTGGATGGGATTTAAATTAAAGATGCAATTCAACTTGGGCTTTTGCTTTTTGATAAAACACAAAGATTCTCCTTCAGTTTGCAAACTCATTTAAATCAAACATTAAAGCATTGGTCAGAACATTGTTCAGATTAAAGCTGATTAAAATCAGCAAAGCATTGAAGATCAAAATTGGTACAAACAGAGAGATGGGAGAATATCCATTTATTCAGGCATATGTGTGATAGTGAAGATCTTTAATGTTAGGCACCTCCAAGGTTACTGATATCAGATCAAGCAGGAGCGAGCCTGATATGGTATCAGGGAGTGAATGAGCATACGTGTGAGGAGGAGTGTTGACAGCTAACTAAATGCCATTGCTTAGAGCAGCTCAAATTCGAGGATAAATTCGAGAGGAGAGACTCTAGTCTGAAGAGCGGATGTGGCAGCAGAATCAGACACAGACACAACATGTGGGAGGAACTCAGCAGGCCAGGCAGCATCTATGGAAGAGGGTACAGTCAAAGCCTCAGGCTGAGTCTCTTCGACAGGACTGGAGAAAAGAAAAGCTGAGGAGTAGATTTAAAAGGGGAGAAAAAAAACACAAGTTGACAGGTGAAAGCTGAAGGGGAATTGGAAGTGGAATTAAAATGGGTGGTCACTTGGAGATCCTGATTTTTTTGGTGGCGCATAGCTGCTCAGTGAATTGGTCTCACAATCTACGTTGGGTCTCACCAATATACAGGAGGCCACACCAGGTGTACCGGACACAGTATATGACCCCAACAGACTCTCAGGTGAAGTGGCACCTCACCTGGAAGGACTGTTTGGGGCCCTGAGTGAGGAGGGAGGAGGTGGAGGGGAAGGCATAGCACTTGTTCCGTTTGTGAGGATAAGTGCTAGGAGGGAGATCAGTGGGGAGAGATAAATGGACACTGGGTCTCCCAGTGTCCACCCATTATAATTCCACTTCCCATTCCCATTCTGATATGTCTATCCATGGCCTCCTCCACTGTCGTGATGAGGCCACTCTTAGGTTGGAGGATCGATGCTTTATATTCTGTTTGGGTAGCCTCCAACTTGATAGCATAAACATTGATTTCTTGAACTTCTGGTAATGCCCCTCCCTTCACCATTCCCCATCTCCTTTTCCCTCTCTCACCGTATCTCCTTGCCCGCCCATCACCTCCCTCTGGTGCTCCTCCCCTTTCTTTCTTCCATGGCCTTCTGTCCTCTTCCATCAGACTCACCCTTCTTCAGCCCTGTATCTCTTTCATTTATCAATTTCCCAGCCCTTTACTTCATCCCTCCTCCTTCAGGTTTCACCTGTCAACTTGTGTTACTCTCTTCCTTCCCCCCACCATTTAAATCTACTCCTCAGTTTTTTTCCTCTAGTCCTGCTGAAGGGTCTCGGGCCAAAATGTCAACTGTACTCTTTTCCATCGGTGCTGCCTGGCCTGCTGAGTTCCTCCAGCATTTTGTGTGCTTTGCTTGGATTTCCAGCATCTGCAAATTTTCTCTTGTTTGGAATCAGAATCAGAATCAGGGTTAAAATCACCGGCATTTGTCTTGGCATTTGTTAACTTTGCAGCAGTTGTATAATGCAATGCATGATAAATATATATATAAAAGAACTGAAATACATATATTATGTGTATATTATATAGTTAAAATAAGTAGTGCAAAGACAGAAATAAATTAAGTAGGGAGGTAGTGTTCCTGAGCTCAATGTCAACTTCAAAATCAGAAGGCACAGGTAAAGAAGCTGTTCCTGAATTGCCTTCAGGCTTCTGTACCTCCTTCCTGATGGTAACAATGAGAAGAAGGAAACATTACTGGAAATGCACTAGTTGTAGAGAGTTACGTACAAAAACTGAGCTGATTGAAACTAAACTTGACAGAATGAGTAGCCTTTATTAATGTTATGGAACGGCTATCACATGAAGTAATCTCTACACCAACCAAGCATAGATCTAGACTTTCTCTGCATGTAACAAAGATGTTGCTAACAATTTTGGTAGCTTCATTATCAAAAATAGTTTAATTTCCTTCATATCCAGCAAATCCACCAGATAAGCTTCAAGTAGCAATCTATCAGACAAGAGCTAACCTTTGTGTTGACTTTATGTGTTGGATGCTAGAAATTCTTTCATAGCGATGTGACTTGTTCCAAACTTGGTGCTAGGTTTTCTTTGATTCATTCATGTATGTGGGCAGAACTGACAGGGCCAGAGGTTGTTGTCCATCTCTAACTGCCATTGAGAACCACCTGCTTCAGTTCATGTATTAAAGGTAGTGAAGGAAATTGAACCTTGTGCAGTCATCAGCAAACACCCCCCCCCCACCCCCACTTTGGATCATATGACGGAAAGCAAATTACTGATGAAGCAGCCAAAGATGGTTGCCAGCCCTAAGGAACCCTGTCAGTTAGGTTTATGTTTGGGAAGATAAAGATGGAACAAATGCAACAATTTTTCTTTCTCTAAAGAATGGTTTCAATCTTTGAAGTACTTTCCCTTAGATTCCCATTGACTTCAGATTAATTTGTTGCTTGTTATGTGGCATGTCATATGACATAGATGTTCATGGACTGTGATTACTCTTGGCAATTTTTTCTACAGAAGTGGTTTGCCATTGCGTTCTTCAGGGCAGTGTCTTTACAAGATGGGTGACTTCAGCCTTTATCAATACTCTTCAGAGATTATCTGCCTGGCATCAGTGGTCGCATAACCAGGACTTGTGATATGTACCAGCTGCTCATACAACCATCCACCACCTGCTCCCATGGCTACACATGACCCTGATTGGGGGGCTAAGCAGGTGCTACACCTTGCCCAAGAGTGACCTGCAGGCCAGTGCAGGGAAGGAGTGCCTTGCACCTCCTTTGGTAGAGACTGAGCTCTACCCCACCAATTAGTTTAATAAGGTCTCCTTAATGCCACATTGGTCAAATATCTTCTTGATGTCAAGAGGTGTTCTGCACATCTCACTTGTGGGATATGGCTCTTTGGTTGATGTTTGGACCAAGACTGTGACGGCATCAGTGGTCAAATGGCTGGTGAGATCTATAATTGGCATTGGCAGAGGAATGGGAACTGGAGAGATAGGGCTGAGGATGGGGCAGTTATTATACAAATTGATGCAGTACGTAGTGAGACTCTGAGGAAGGAATGGTTGACGTTCAGGCAAAATTGTCAGTGGGATGAGTTAAAGAACAATAAGGGGGAAAATCAGTAAGGGTAATGAATGTAGGACTGAATATGTTATATTTGAATACACACAATATGCAAAATGATGTAGGTGAACTTCTAGTGCAGTTAAAGATTGGCAGGTATGAAGTTGTGGGCATCTCTGAGTCCTGGCAGGGAGCTTAACATCCAAAGATACATATTGCATCCAAAGGACAGGCAAGCAGGCAGGGGGCAGTGGCTCTGTTGGTAAAATCGCATCGACTTTATTTCTTACATCCTTCACATACATGAGGAGTAAAAATCTTTACGTCACATCTCCATCTAAGTGTGAAATCAAATTCTTACAAAGAGGTGACATAGGATCAGAAGATGTAGAATTCTTGTTACAAAACTGCACGAGTAATGAGACCCTGATGAGAGCTATATACAGGCCTTTGAAGAGTAGCCAGGATGTTGGCTACAAATGGGAAATAGAAAAGACATGTAAAAAGTGACATGTGGTGTTAATCATGGGGAATTTCAATATGTAGGTAGATTGAAAAAATCTGGTCATTGCTGGATCCCAAGGAAGGGAATTTGTAGAATGCCTGGAAGATGGCTTTTTAGAGCAGCTTGTGGATGAATCTATTTAGGGAATGGCAATTCTAGATTGGTTGTTGTGTAATGATGCAAATTTGATTAGGAAGTTAAGGTGAAGGAACCCCTAAAAGGCAGTGATCATAATATGATAGAATTCACCTTGCAGTTTCAGAAGGAGAAGCTAAAATCGAATGTATCACTATTACAGTGGAATAAGTGGAATTACAGAGGCATGGGAATGAAGCCGGGCAAAGTTGATTGAAAGGGGACACCAGCACGGTGAATGGCAAAGCAGCAATAGCTGGTGTTCAAGGGGAAAACTCAGAAGGCACAGGGAAGATACATCTCAAAGATGAAGAAGTATTCAAAAGGGAGGACAAGGCAGCTATGGCTGACAAGGGATGTCAAAGACAGCATAAAAGTAAAAGAGAGGACATATAACATAGCAAAAATTAGTGGAAAGGTAGAGAATTGGGAAGCTTTTAAAAACAAACAAAAAGCAACCAAAAAAGACCATAAAGAGAAAAAAGGTGAAATACGAAGGCAAGCTAACCAATAATATAAAAGAAGATACAAAAGGATTTTTTCACCTATATATGGGGTAAAAGAGAGGTGAGACTGGATATCAGACTGCTAGAAAATGACTCTGGTTAAGTAGTAATGGGGGACAAAGAAATGGTGGATGAACTTAATAAGTATTTTGTATAAGTCTTCACTGTGGAAGACACTAGCAGTATGCCAGCAATGTAAGTGTGTCAGGGGACAGAAGTGCATGTCATTGCTCATGGGAAAGGTGCTTGGGTATCTGAAAAGTCTGAAGGTAGATAAATCACCTGGAACAGATGGACTAAACCCCAGGGTTCTGAAAGAGGTAGCTAAAGAGATTGTGCCGTCATCAGTAATAATCTTTCAAGAATCTCTAGATTCTGGAATGGTTCTTGAGGAATGGCAAATTGCAAATGCCACTCCACTCTTTAAGAAGGGAAGGAGGCAGAAGAAAGAAAATTATAGACCAAACACGAGGAAATTTGCAGATGCTGGAAATTCAAACAACACACAAAAAATGCTGGTGGAACGCAGCAGGCCAGGCAGCATCTATAAGGAGAAGCACTGTTGACGTTTTGGGCCGAGACCCTTCGTCAGGACTAGACCAAATTATATAGATCAAATTATAGACCAGTTAACTTGACTTTAGTGGTTGGAAAAATGTTGGAGTCCATTATTAAGGATGAGGTTTCGGGATACTTGGAGGCACATGATAAAGTAAACCACTGTCAGTTTGGTTTTCTAAGGGGAAATCTTGCCTGACAAATCTGTCGGAATTATTTGAGGAAACAACAAGCAGGATAGAGAAAGGGGAGTCAGTGGATGTTGTTTATGGCTTTTTAGAAGGCCTTTGAAAAGATGCCTCACATGAGGCTGCTTAAAAAAATAAGATCTCATGGAATTGCAGGAAAGATACTAGAATAGGTGGAAAATTGGCTGACTTGCTGGGGGCAAAGGATTTGAATAAAGAGGGTCTTTTCTGGTTGGCTTCCAGTGTATACTGGTGTGCCTCAGGGGTCATTGTTAGGACTACTTCCTTTTCAAATTGTATGTTATTAATTTGGATGAAGGAATTCATGGCTTTGTGGCCAAGTTTGCAGGCAATACGAGGATAGGTAGAGGGGCAGGTAGGTGAGGAAGCAGGGTGTCTGCAGGATGACTTA